>NW_022196913.1:83576018-83580077 GCF_008632895.1 Mastomys coucha
CTCTCAGGAGACAGCTATATCAGGCTCCTGTCAGTCAGCACTTGCTGGCATCCACAATAGTGTCTGGTTTTGATGATTGAATATGGGAAGGACTCTCAGGTGGAGCAGTCTCTGGATTGTCCTTTCTTCAGTCTCTACTCCATAGTTAGTCTCTACACCTCCTTCCATGGGTATTTTATTTCCCCTTTTAAAAAGGAACGAAGTATTCACACTTTGGTCTTCCTTTTTCTTGAGTTTCTTGTGGTTTGTGGATTGTACTTTGTGTATTCCGATCTTCTGGGCTAATATCCACTTATCAGAGAATGCATACCATGTGTGTTCTTTTACGATTGGTTTCCTCACTTAGAATGATATTCTCCAGATTCATCCATTTCCCTAGGAATTTCATAAATTCGTTGTCTTTAATAGCTGAGTAGTACTCCATTGTGTAGATGTACCACATTTTCTGTATCCATTCCTCTGTTGAGGGACATCTGGGTTGTTTCCAGGTTCTGGCTATTATAAATAAGGCTGCTATGAACATAGTGGAGCATATACACTTATTACATGTTGGAGCATCTTTTGGGTATATGCCCAGGAGTGGTATAGCTGGGTCCTCTGGTAGTACTATGTCCAATTTCCAGAGGAACCACTTAACTGATTTCCAGAGTGGTTGTACCAGCTTGTAGTCCCACCAGCAATGAAGGAGTGTTTCTCTTTCTCCACAACCTCGCCAGCATCTGCTGTCACCTGAGTTTTTCATCCTAGTCATTCTGACTGGTGTGAGGTGGAATCTCAGGGTTGTTTTGATTTGCATTTCCCTGATGACTAAGGATGTTGAACATTTCTTTAGGTGCTTCTCAGTCATTCAGTATTCGTCAGTTGAGAATTCTTTGTTTAGCTCTGTACCCCATTTGTAAAAGGGTTATTTGGTTCTCTGGAGTCTAACTTCTTGAGTTCTTTGTATACATTGGATATTAGCCCTCTATCAGATATAGGATTGGTAAAGAACTTTTCCCAATTTGTTGGTTGCTGTTTTGTCCTATTGGCAGTGTCCTTTGCCTTACAGAAACTTTGCAATTTTATGAGGTCCCATTTGTCAATTCTTGGTCATAGAGCACAAGCTATTGGTGTTCTGTTCAGGAAATGAGAACTCACAGAAATTAAACTCATCTGTATATCTTTGCTGTCTGCTGTGGTAGCTTCCAGCCACATATAGGTACTCATGTATTTGGAATATAGCTAGGAAAACAGACAGCTAGACTTTTAGGCCAGTTAAAACTTAATGACTTCAATTTATGTAGGGATATGTGGCTAGTAGATCCTATATCTTTTAGCATAGGTGTAGATAGTACATTCACATTTCACCTGTAGCCATAGAGTTTATCTATAGCAAGGCAATACAGATTTCAAAGTCTTGTAAAAAATTAACTTTAAAAATATAAAACATGATCACTGGAACAGTAGTGTTTTTTCAGGTACTATGTGGTAGTGGAAAGAACACTGAGTGTGAATCAGGTTTTGTCACCAATTATCAAAGTTGTCTTTGGAGAAGACATTTGCTTTCCCTAGTGAATTACAGGGTGTCTAAGGTGTCCATCTGTGACTTTTCCTGGGGAAATATTAGCCAATGTCTATTCATCCCAGATAGGGCAGTTATGGTAGATAAAAAAAAAAATCTACTCACATCCAGCTTGGTGAGCAGGTGAGTTTACTCGGGTTCCTTACGGAAGCCTAGGTGCCCTTGGGTAGCTACATCACTTAACCTCATCTCCCCATGAATGAGCGGTCATGGAAGTTGCATCCCTGGATCTCACTGCACAATCCACAGGCAGCTGCACTGAAGGGGGTCTCCTCTCCCCAGAGATTGTTTACTGCTCCTATAACCTGGGGTCAGGAGAAAGACCTTGTGAATCTCACAACTTTCTGAGCTCCCCTAATTTTCTAAGTTTTGTAGGATTCCTAGGCCTTATGAGCTCTTCTCCTTCCTATAGTAGGGGATGTTTCAATTTAGTGTAAATATGCATAATAGACCCCAAGTGTAGTATATGAGAATTTATAGTTACCTGAGTGAAGAACACAGAGAAATCAGTAATATATTTTCTAACATTACATTTTTCATCTCAGGGTATTTTTTACAAGGACCTTTCTTCCTCTAAAAAATTTCTATTATTATATCTGTGAAATTACATGGTACCCATAAATCTTTCATGTGGCTCTTTGTCTACTTCCTTGTTGTATAATTACAATGCTCTGCTCTTAACTCCATGTGAGCATATCTGTGTGTTCTACTTTGTCTTCTCCTCTCCAATTCATATGCTGAAGTTCTGATCTGTGTTGTCTCAGAAAATGACTACATTTTAAGATAGAATCTTTAACAATATTGAGAAAAATTATTGTAGGCCTAATCCAGAATCACCTGTGTCATGTATAAGAAGAGGTTAGAATTTCTTGAAGGAAAAGGATGTGAAGATGTAGGGAGGACATGGCCCAGGGTACACCAGGAAGAGAGAGGAAGCCAGCCCTTCTATTCTCAGATCTTTAGCCAGTAGAAGTGAGGGGAATATGTTTCAGTTGATGAAGTCATGAATCTGAGACTCTTTATTATTGTAGCCCTGGAAAACAAATATTACCTAGAATACTAGTGTTTGTATTTTTTGTCAGAATTGCTTAGGTTGGAGACCTTTCCTCGATTGATTTGTTTGTATTCAAGGGTACATTTTGTACATCTCACAGGTAGGGGAAAAGCCACTCCAAACATTTGGATGGACTTTGGTAAAGACTTTTATCCCTTATATCATGTTTATTTGTGTTTCTCATGACTCATTTGTTTATTCATTTATTCTCTTTATAGGCAATCACTACCTTGTGACTTTGCTACTGAGATTCTGTTCTTTTATATTCTCTGTTTCCATTTTTCAGTGTATCATAATTTTGATTATTTTGTGTGTGTGTGTATGATCTACAGGGGAGATCACAGGAAAACAGAGGAGAGCTAAGTCCTGACTATTTAGCTTAAGTCTTTTGACTTGTAGGCAAGTACCTTTTCTCACTGCCTTCTACTTCTAACACCATGATCCAGTGGCATATGAGTTCACAAGGAATGATCACTGTTATGAACTTCCATTGCTTTTCTCGTGGCACAGCATATAGCTAATTTCCTTCAATGAAAAGCCCCAGTCCCTTTGTTTCTCATATCTAGCTGTGTAGCCACTCTAGAAAACTGTCTGTAAATAAAACATAATAGACTCAGTTCTTTGGATCCTAAATTCCTTGATGTTTGGCTTTTCTCATCTTTTGTTTTTCAGATATTCAGTGATCATTGAGTATCTGCTGTATGAAGAAAACTGTAATTTTTGACCTTGGACTTCATTTGGATGTTCACACAGCTCTAGTCAGACAGTGCTTTGATTTTTTTTTCCTCCTGGACTGCCTGGGTGGGTAACAACTCAAGCATAAGAAGCCCCTGTTTGTGTGATGTTACATAATATTGAGATGAATGGAACAGTCTTGTGTGAACATCGCTTTTAGATTTATATTGATTTATATTGCAACAGTGTGGCTTCCTAAATATACTTTCTTTAATAAATCTTTCCAAAAATGAGATTTGTAAAATTTGTAAAATGAGATAGTTGATAAAATTCAACAAAGCCCTAGATCAGTGTGGAAAATCAGAAACTCATATCCATTCAGTGAGGCTGAGGTAAGTCTATTAAAACTGATCTTTATTTTAATTACAAATGGCTAGCTTGGACTGATAACATGTAAGGACTCTGAGAAAATAGTTTAAAAGATTAAATAGAAAAACTATTAATGGATATATGCCATAGCAATTCTTTCATATTATAATTTACTTTTTATTTGACTTATATGCATTTCAGAGAATACTTCATAGTGGTGGTGATAAAGGCAGGCCTGAGAGCTGATGCTCTCTCAGTTCACAGTGTTGGCAGAGAAGAGATGAAAGGAAAAACTGGAAACAATACAAAGGAAGAGCTAGATTTTTAATCTCCCTGTTCAGTTCACATGCCAGAATATATATATATATATATATATATACATATATGTATATATATATAT
>NW_022196913.1:83580087-83594693 GCF_008632895.1 Mastomys coucha
TATATATATATATATATATATATGGACATAGAAACCATCTGCCTGAAATTCTGTTGATTCAGTAAATAACTTCAGAAAGCCTGGGGGTGGGTGTGTCTCAGTGTGCAGGCTACCTCACCAGAAGAGGGAGTGTGAGGTGCGAAGGGATTTAGTGGAACTTGCTGTCCCCTTTACATTCTCAGCATCTCACTGTGCTATATAAACCAAAGAACCTTATAAAGGCTCTACTTCAATGATTTTATTTAACAGATGAACACAACGAGGCCCAGAGGAGATAGGATCTGGGACAAAAACAGATGTTTGTTAATTTACTCAAGTATCATTTTACCACGTAAACAGTGACCGTAATTAACACTGAGATAGCGCTGTATGAAAAATGAGTAACTATAGTTTGCAAATATCTAGGCCTATTGCTTCTGAAATCATTGAAGTTACTAGATATTTAAAGATAATAACACAATGATGGGTTTAATCACAAAAGGGTAAACATTAACAAGAAAAAGTGAAGATTAAGGGGATGAATTATATATTCAGCATGGGAATTCAACCATAGAGATGCAAAGATCACAGGCAGAATAATGTGAAGCCAGTAAGTTTCTGACTAGCTAGGTGCATTTGAAAAAACTTATGAGCCTTACCTCTTTTAGTAGGTTTGTCTTAAAGTTAGAAAAACAATTCTTTCATA
Source organism: Mastomys coucha (assembly GCF_008632895.1). Taxonomy (NCBI): domain Eukaryota; kingdom Metazoa; phylum Chordata; class Mammalia; order Rodentia; family Muridae; genus Mastomys; species Mastomys coucha. The sequence continues at coordinate 83,580,773 of NW_022196913.1, forward strand.
GCCCTGTATTTACCCACATGAAACATGCTTAAGAAAGTGGGTGGTAGGGTTGTGAAATCTATTCTGTGATTCCAGTTTCCTTGAATCCAGAAGCTTGTGTAACCAATTTTCTTCTTTGCTGTGACATCAACTAAGGAGTTAACTTCCAATGTGTAGATTAGAGAAACAAGTGATGAGATGCCAGACCTATGAGTAGCTTGCAGAAAAACAGTGACTTCCATTTTCCCAGAAGACTGTCCCTCTTGCTGGTTTTAGTGACAGTATCATTCACAGGTGACAGGTTTACACAACAAGGAGCTCAGACCCTCCATCCAACAGTTGTGAAGACAAAGTGTTGATAGCTCAATGAGTTTTGGAGTTAATTCTTTCCCAGTTGAATCCTGATTACACCAGATTCCTTTCTGATCCACAAAGGTGTAAGATAATAAATGCATGCAACTTAAAACTACTGAATTTGAGGATAATGTTATGTAAATGATCCAGACAGTACAAATACAAAGTTGTGAGTTGAGTGGTAAAGATAAGTGATATTATAATAAGGATTTAAGTAGGGGCACTGGGAAGACACATTCACACAAGGTGCTTTCAGATAGGAGAGTACTGGAAAAATAAATGGTTGCTATTATACAAACAATATTCATGACAAGAATGAATAGAAATTTGAGACTAGAAGCACGATCCCAGAGACTACAGCATGGAAGTGTGGAGAAGCAGAAAAAAGAGTCTTTCAGACTGCTATCAATGAGCAACCTGTGAGCACAGAAAACCAGAAAGCATGACTTCTGAGAAAACATTTGCCTTTGAACTTACTTTTATTACAGTAGAATGTATAGGTGGGGGTGGTGATGTATGCCACAGCATCTAATTGCAGGTTAGAAGACAGCTTTCAGGAGTTAGTTCTACCTTCTCTTCAGTGGATCTCAGGGATCCAGTTTAGGTCATAGGCTTTGGTGGTGAGTGGTTTTCCCTTCTCAACCTCTCAGGAGCATTGTATGTGTGTGTGTGTGTGTGTGTGTGTGTGTGTGTGTGTGTGTGTGTGTGTGTGTGTGTTTAATAGGCTGCATTAAAACAGTTGTTCCTGTCTTCTCTTCTCTATTTTCAGGCCAATGTGTATAAGTTGTGTGTCTATCAGTAGCCGTGGGGCCTTGTTATCAATGGATTGTTGGCACCCCCTCATGATATCTGACTGCGTAGGTTTTGAGTTGAGGCTAAGAACTCATATTTTGATGAAATTTTGAGGTTGCCTATGAGGGTGCTAATGTTGCTTTGAGTTCTACTGTTGTCAAAATTTATCTAACTCTAGTCCACAGAGTATTTGTGGGCATTTCATCCATTTTCCCAGTTTTATGATTTCAAAAATTTATTGATTTCTTAGTCACAGGCCCTGAGCCAAGCATTAGGGATAGGAATATCCAATATTTACTAGAGTACTTATGCATATACATTTCATAGTGTAGTCCATGGTAAGTCCAACAGCAGAGGCACTAGGTGGAGGAAGAGTGTGTGCATGTCAGAGGAAGTTTCATATAGGAGCTTTTAAAACACAGGGTGATGTTTTAACTTTGAGCTTTATTTCTTATATTTTGAATTTTGATTCAGGGTCTTTTATAATCCAGACTGGTTTTGGAATCCTCCTGCATCCATCTCTCAAAGGCTGGAATTACAGGCATGTGGAACCAAAACCAGATTACATTAGAGTGATCCAAAAGTAAAAATGCCTTCTAAGGATGAGAATATCCAAGGAGAGAAAAGGATGAGTAAGTAGATGTATGCATCTGATTCAAGCTAATGCCAAGCACCCAAGTTAAAGAATGACAAGATGAGAGAAGGCAATGAAAGGATAAGGCTGGGTTTGGCTTGGATTTACGCCAGTGCTCAGCACCATACATCACATCAAGTGGTGACTTACTGATAGGAACAATGACAGTTATATCAACAGCAACTTTCGTTGGAATTATTGAGCTTATTCCAGTCTGCAGTTAACAACTCACACAATTAAAATGGCTTTCCTTAAAAGGATAAAAAAGTGAAAGAGAATGTATTATAGATTGTATATTTTGAGATATACTGAGTATGCAAATCTGTAGAGATAGTAAACAGCTTAGCAATTGCTAGGAGCTGAGGGGAGGGACTCAGAATGGGTTGTTAATGGGAAGGAGGTCTCTTTGAAGATAATAAAAGTATTTTGGAACTAGAAATGATATTTATGGACTTACTTGAATTACTAAATGCTATCCAAACATACTTTGCATAAAGGAAATTTATTTTTAAGTGATTTTTTTTGTCTCAAGTCAGAAAATATTGACGTGATAATTCTAAATATGCTATAATATTTAACAGTTTTGTATTTATGAAAAATACAGACTAGGGCTATTCTAACTTTCATGCATTTCTACAAAGAAATATCAGGGAACTTGATCCAGTAATCAAAGCAAGTCATCATTAACCCAACTGAAACAACAAAAGGAATTCTTTTAGGGATTGTTCATAAGTTAATTCATCAATGGACACATCAAAGTCTTGACATGTAGATAATTTCAATGAAGACGACCTTTTTTCTTTTCTTCCTGATGACGCTTGCTGACTGGCAGGCCTGTATTGTTGTCTTCAAGATTAATGCCTTCAACTGGCACCATGTCAAATGCACTGCTTTTTATTTAACTCATAGCTGGGAAAAATCTGTATATTACTGCAAATGAAGAAAGGATTAATGTCAGGTTATCTCAGTATGTTCACTGTTTTCAGGAGAAAGGCATCCTTTTTTATTATTTTATTTTATTATACTTTTAAATCTGTGCACATTACATTATGCATATCTGTATTTAGGGAGCTCCTGTCTTTAATGTATATGGAGGCCACAGTTCATGTTGTGACTGTGTCTTTCTCTTTACATGTCTCTATATGTCTTTCTCTATGACTCTGCTTTCTTTATGATCTCTTGAGACAGATTCCCTCATTGAACTTGGACCTTGTTGTTTAAACTAGAACTGTTATTAAATTTGTATTTATAACACTCAAGTAAAAAATGAATGCCTTGGCATTTATTCTTTACTTGGGTGTTATAAATAAAAATTTATAGCAAATTCTAGAATTGTGGAAAAACATACCAATTGTATCCAGCATGAACACAGTTACTATTTTATATAGTTCCTTCTTTGTATTTCTTTTAAATAAAATTTCTCAAAAATGTGATTTTAACCCTCTGATGCAGAGAATTGAGTTTATGATGCTTGTTTTCACAGCAGAGCACATCAAAGTTCTATGCTAGGCCTTTATTTTTGTATCTTCTGGTATACTTCACTTTCCTATCACCATTTGTTATTATTGTTTAAATTATGCTCAGCAAGGTATAGACACACAAACTTCTTGGGAAGATGTAGTGCTATTTCATTAATCATTGGTTTTCATTTGTAGAAATGGTATTACACAGACCTCATTCACTCCACGTTTAATTTCTGTACTCCTTTCTAACTAAAATTAATTTAAAGTTACATTTATTGTGTTGTGTGTATGTGTGTGTGTGTGTGTGCGCGCGTGCATGTGCGAGTGTGCGTGTATGATGGTTTGTATATGCTCAGTCCAGGGAGTAGCACTATTAGAAGGTATGGCCCTGTTAGAGTAGGTGTGGCCTTGGAGTAGGTGTGTCACTGTGGGCGTGGGCTTTAAGAACCTTATCCTAGCTGCCTAGAAGTCAGTCTTCTACTAGCAGCCTTCAGGTGAAGATGTAGAACTCTCAGTTCTGCCTCCCCCATGCTTGGGTACATGCTGTCATGCTCCCACCCTGATGATAATGGACTGAACCTCTGAAGCTGTAAGCCAGCCCCAATTAAATGTTGTCCTTTATAAGACTTACCTTGGTCATGGTGTCTGTTCAGAGCAGTAAAACCATAACTAAGAGAGTGTGCATATCTGTATGTAGGTAGGCATACCTTGTTATAGCTTATATGTGGAGCTCAGAGAACAACTTATATGAATTTGTTCTCTCCTTCCATCATGTGTGGTTCAGGTATCAAACTTAGGCCATCAGGCTTGTTGGCAAGTACATTTACCTATTATGACATCTCATCAGTATTGAAGTACCTTCTTTATAGTATCATCTTCTCATGGAGTCAAGTATTTGTCTGAGTTTTTATTTCAATGACTACATTTTCATGCTCAGTATCCCCAGATGTTACTTGCTGTAACTGTTTTTGCTTTTTGCTCCTAATATTCTCCCTTGTTTCTTTGAGGACTTAAATATGTTGTTTAATTTTCTTTTTTCTCCATTAATTTGTTTATTCACTTTACAACCTGATCATAGTCCTCCTCCTTCCTCACCTCCTGGTCCCACCCTTTTACCCTTTACCTCTATGGGTACCTAACCACAATGGTGCATGAAGTCACAGCAGGAGTAAGTGAATCCTCTCTCACTGAGGTCAGACAAGGCAGCCCAGGTACAGGAAAGAGATTCAAAGGGCTACAACAGAGTCAGAGACAGGCCCTGTTTCAATTGTTAGGGGAGTCACATGAAAGATAAGCTGCAGATCTGCTACTAGGGTTTAGCAGCCCAGGTCTAGTCAATGTATACTTTGATAGGTGGTTGAATTCCTGTGAACTCCCCAGGTTAGTTGACTCCGTAGGTCTTCTTGTGGTGCCCTTGACAATTCTAGCTCCCTCTTTCCTTCCCCCAATTATTCACAGGACTCCTGGAGAGTGGTCCTCACTCTCCAGAGTGGGTCTCAGCATCTGTATCTCTCAGCTTCTGGATCAGAAGACAGTTAAGCTAGGCTTCTGTCTTCAAGCACAGCAAAACATCATTAATATTGTCAAGGGTTAGCTCTCCCATTGGATGGGTCTCAAGTTGGGCTGGTCATTGGTTGGCCATTCCCTCAATCTCCTGCTCCATCTTTATGCTTGGATATATTGTAGGCAGGACAAATTTTGGGTTGAAGATTTTGTGGGTAGGTTGGTGTCCCCCTCCCTCCAGTGGTTTATTTTCCATTCTTATTTATTCCAGTTCATTTATTCAGCTTCCTTCCCTACAGTATAAACTTGGCAACTCCCCTTTTATAAGTCTTATGTTTCTCCTGTTAAATTTTGGGATTGAAGGAAGCTTTACCTTGGTGTGGCAATGTCACTGTAACTGTGTGGGCTAGAACACTGCCTTTTCCCATTCTCTTGTTCTCTACTCCTCATGCCATTGCTTCTCAGTGATGTACTCCTTATCTCTGGTAGACCACCTCCCACCCCTTTTTTCAAAACTTCTTTCTTTGTATTATATCACCTAGACTTGTTTTGCATTAGAACTACCAGCTCTGCTTGATAAAGTGCAGAGGATTGGATGACTACCCCACAGCTGTCCAAGTTTTTGATACATTAATTTTGAGAGGAGAAAAACATATTTATCATTTCCTGAAGCTGCTGCTGCTCTTGCTACTGCCACTGCTGTTGTTGATTAATTAATGGGATGATGATGTTGATGATGGAAAGCTGCTGAACTTTACAATGTGACCAAAGATGAGAAAGTAATCAACAGACATCCCACTTACCTGCACCTATTGTTTTTGGTGCCCCCTATTGGTTGCAGGGTTTGCCCTTGCTCGGGTAGTACCCTGAAATCAAAGGCTACGCTACCTCAGTGACCCTGACTAGTCCATATGCTTCCCAAAGTTGGTAAATGTGGATTGTAATTTAGAACTAGGTGAGCTATAATCAAGAGAAAGTTCTCCCAGGTCAGGTATTCTTCAACATTTCGCTGGCTTGGCCCTAATCTACTGTTTCATCTGAGCTTTGACAGTTTCATTCTATGAAAGCAGCCATTCTTTGGCTTGTGATGATGTCAGGGGCATGTGCTAGCATCTTCCAGGAGTCTGGCATCATTCTCTGCACCCTAAAAGAGTTTTCAGTTTCAGTTTTTGTTATCAATGCTCATTTCGTTTTTTCAGTTTGTTGTATTTGCTATATACCTGTCAGCACATCTTACAGTTGGAAATTTTGATTCATGCCAAGCATCACAGTGGCAGAATATGAAAATATTTCTGACATAAACTATAAAGAACTCAATTTTCCCTCCTCTTAGACATTTGAAGCTCTTGACATTGTTCCAACATTAGCAATAGCATTAAATACATTGTTTTTTAAACTGCTGTGAATGTATAATTAGCTATTACTTTCCCAATCCTCCTCCTTTTACATTTTTCCCCAGTATTTGAAAGAGTTAAAGTGGTTTCTTGATGTGCTTTAAGTTCTGGGAGAACCAGGCTCCTCGTGTCTGATTCATTTTGTGTGTGGGAGGTGTGCTGTTTTAACCTTGTCACTGACAGAAAAGTTCAGACTCATCTCAGACTGCACAGAAGTCTGTCCTTGCAGCTTTCTGTGACTGAAGCATAGCCCTCAGACAATGATTATATATGGCCCTCCGTCAACATGCTCATGCTTGATGGTGCCATTCCTGCCTTGGATTGAACTGGCAATTTCTTTGCTTCATCCAGGCTGTCTTACACAATGACAGATTTTATTCAGATGGCACATTCGCTCCAGATCCCTCCTGCCCAGGATTGACAGCAATTGTTTTTATCATCTAGTGCAATAGACACGATGCAAAAAAAAAAAAAAAAAAAAAAAAAAGGAAAACATTTGTCTTATTATCTGACCAAAATGAATGTACAGATGAGGCCATTTTAGTTTTAGATACACTGATAGCAATTTGGTAAGGAGCATCTGAGAATAGGTTAATGAGTCATCGTGGGAGGAAGGAAAGGTTTGATTTTAAAGGAAGATGCTGGCTGCTGAAGGGTACCTACCATCTTTTCCCTGTAGGTAAGGCATCCACCACACTGGAGGGAGTGAAAGAAGCAGGTTACAGTTTGCATTTATGTTCCTGCATGTCTTTGCATAGAGTATGATTTCAGATTTTCCTCTCTCTCTCTGCTTCAAGTCCAGTTGTGCTTCCCAACTGCTTACTCTGCCAAATGATAAATTTTGGAACAAATAAAAGTTGTAGAAACAAGAATCTTAAGAGTACTTCCTCACAGGAACTCACAGTTATATAAGACTGGGTTCTTATAAACAGGAGCCTAGCATGGCTGTCCTCTGAGAGGCGGTACCAGCATCTCACAGAGACAGAGGTAGATACGCATAGCCAACCATTGGACTGAGGTAGAGGACTCTTAAGGAAGAGTCAGGGGAAGGATCAAAGCAGCTGAAAGGAATTGCAACCCCATAGGAAGACCAACAGTGTCAACTAATTTAGACCCCTGTGAGCTCCCTGAGACTAAGCCAGCAACCAGAGAACATACATGGGCTGGTCCAGGCCCCCAGCACATATGTAGCAGAGGACTGCCTTGTCTGGCCTGAGTAGGAAAGGATATGACTAATTGTGTAGAGACTTGATGTCTCAGGGAAGAGGGATGCAAAGGTGTGTGTGTGAGGTGGGTGAGGGGAGTGGGAAATAAGTGTATGGGAGGGAAGTGGATGGGGGTTGGGAGAGCACCCTCTCAAAGGCAGTAGGAAGAGGATTGGATGAAGAACTCTTGGAGGGGGTACAGAGAAGGGGGCAACATTTAAAATGTAAGTAAATAAAGCAATTGAAAAACAATCTCTAAGAATAAAAACAGTTAAATGGCAGAAAGGATATTAGCAGTCATTTAAGTCAGTCTCCATTGACTAGCAACACTCATCTATGATGTGCAAAGGAGAATAATTTCTGTTTGAACTTCCATAGCTGGAAGGTCTTTATTTCATCAAAAGGCTCATTTATTTTTGCAGACTTATAATAAAGTATTTTACTGGATCTGTAACTCCTACATGCAGGAGGCAGAAGAACCATTAATTCAAGACTGACGGCCTATACACAAGGCTCTGTCTTTAATAACAAAATCCGTTTTTATCTTTTCTTGATTTCATACCTAATTTTGCTGGCTTCTTTGGGAATCAAAGTATACTATTGTGTAAGGTGTCTCTGTGATATAATTAGACACATCTATTTTGAAAGTCTTGTTCTAGAGGTCATTTACTGACCTCAATTTATGAGAGTTACATTTGAATTGGTCATTTTATTAGATTTTGTTGTAAGTTATGCGTCTTTTATAGGAATATAGTTTATAAAAATAGGCAGAAGCTTATCATTCACATAAAAGTGAATGCATGATTTAATCATGAATGCTATGAATGAAATTGAGAAAAAATAAATTAGAAAAAATATTTTCAATATATTATACACAGAACAAAAGGCAGCACTTAATCTGAGTTTGTTATACCTCCTTTATATACAGCTGATTGACTGCACCAACTGGGCATCATCTGTAATTCTAAAGATTATTTGAGATCTTACCCTATTTTTAATTTTTTATTCTTTCTAGTTCTACTTCTATATAGAAAAATGTTTTGATAATTTTGATAATTTTTAGTAAATAATTTCTATTTTAATTGAAAACAATTACTTAGTATTAATCCTATTTATTATTCAAGTTATCTAGAGTGAGAGTAGCAGTCATCTGAAGTTACAAGAATAAGGATCCATGGGGCTACAGAGAAGTCCCAGTGAGTAAAAATGATTGCTGAACATGCAGGATGAGCTATATTCAAGTCCCCACTACTCATGTAAAGCCGGACCTATAGAGTTAGGGCCTATAACAGTCTCCTCGGGCAAGAAGGAGAGAACCAGCAGAATCTCTGGAAGCTTGTGGATGTATGCAGCAGAAAGAACGCAAAGAGACCCTTTTTGAAACAAGATGGGATGCCACGGACTGGGTTGCTTCGGGGACCCCTTGTTCCACGGGGTGATAAAAGTTCCAGCATGGAGGGCGAAGAAGTCTGCAAATGACAAACAGACACAACACAAGAGAGTGTTGTAACTGAATGTAATTTGTACGAAGTAGAAATCAGGCTTATATAGTATACAGAAAACAGGGGAAACTACAGAAGTCACGTAGGCAGGAGATGGCTATATCAAGGTCAATAAGATCAAACAGCCAGGTGCAAGGCAGAGGAGCAGTGGTGTCCTTCTTCTTGGGCTATTCTGGCAGCCCCAAGATACATTCTCAAGGTCTGTCTGAGGCAAGCAGCTGGAGGTCCTTGAGAATAACCACGGATATAACATAGGTAATTAGTGACAGAAGCCCTACAACTTCCCTCTAGTCATTAAAGTGATTCTGCCTTATGTGGGACTGCTCTGATAGTAAGTGCCTAACTGCTATGTCTAACTCTTGAGACACCCTGTCTGATAAGACAGCTTCTTTGTAGAAATTCCAAGTTAACTACAGCTAGGAAATCAATTAGGATTATTGAAACACTGTGAAGGTCAGGAAATAATGTTCAATCTCAGTTTTAGCTAATAGCGAAATATTTCTTAGGGCACCTTTATGCCTGAATAAAGAAAGCACGCAGATCTCTCCACAGATTATAGCAGAGATCAATCTGGAGCACCTCTGAGTTAGGAGATGTCAGCGACTGGGATACCTCAGGACTGTGACCAGGTTTTTAGGCCTGTCCCAGACACAACTGAAGGAGACGAGTTCTGTATAACAATGGGAAACAGAACCAAGACCTGAATTTGTCCAATGATCTCCATGCATTTACTATGGCATGTGTGTACCTACATTTCCCAGTCATGGATGCATGAGTGCATGCACAAACACTCACATGCACACACATGCACACACACACACACACACACACACACACACACACACACACACACATTTGGTCTTTTTCTATAAACTTTGGATTTTAGATGATCAAATTTACATTCAAAATGTATAACCATATACATTTTACATTCATGTTTCCTACAGTGGACAATATACTTCCCCATTCTTTCTGCTTTTGTTAAGTGTGTATCCATAAGGAATACATTTTTCGGTTTTGTCCATTTGGGTCTTAGCTTCATACTATTGTGTTTTCTAATGTTCTGTGGATGATGGTGTTTGTCCAACATTATCTCTGGGTGATACATCCATATGGGTGGGTGTAATATTGCTAGTTCATTTATCTTTACAATGTAATGCATAGATATATTATAATTTATTCAATTCATTGTTTATACATACCATATTATTTTTAGTTTTGGACATTTTGTTTGTTTTGTTTTCATTTATTATAGACAATGTTGCTAGGGATATTTTTTTCTATTGTCAAATGGGTGCACAGATGCAAGAGGCTCCTGTGTGAGTCCAAAACTGAAAGTGCTGCTTAGTAAGGTATGTGTGTCTGCGGTAGTAGTGAGTCAAGCCCAAACATCTTGAAACTGATTATATACACAGCACACAAATGCTCTTCTCACTCTCTATCAAAGCCAAAAAATGGTTTTGTTAGTAGTTTCATGTTTTATAGCTGGATGTATCCTGTATTTCACAGTGTTTTTAGTTTGTAAATCTGGTTATTAAAAATTGAACCTTTCCAATTATTTGCTGATAACTGTCCATTCAGTCCTCCTCCTTCTCTTTTTGAAATAGTGTCTTAAGTAGACCAGGCTTGCCTCAAGCTCACTATGTGGTAGAAGCCAACCTTGAACACCTGATTCTTTTGTCTCTACACACACTGACTACTGGTATTACAGACATGCATCACCACCTCTGGCTTTAGACTTATTTTTTTTTCAGATTTATTAATTTTTATTTTATCTGTGTGGGAGTTTTGTATGCATGTATATCACTGTGCACGTGTGCATATATGCAGTAGTCAAGGAGGCCAGTAGAGGGCATCACATTCCCTGGAACAGAATTTCCAAGATGGTTTAATGCTGAGAATTGAACTCTGGTCCTCTTAAGAGCAGCCAGTGCTCTTAACCACTGAGAAATCTCACGAGATTGCCCTCCAATTAATATTCTTAATGTTGAGGCCTTATTGTTAAAACATTACAAATATTCTTTAATAACAGAATTCTTACTTCATAGTTTTGTAAAATGGCTTCTTGATTTTAGTGTAATGAAATTCATCAGCTTTTGGTTCCAGTCAGCACATTTGGAATACTTGATACTATTTAAAATGTCTTCTTTACTCTGAAGGCATAAAATATATTCTTTTAAAATACTTTTGAAAAGGCTTTGCCTTCAGTTATAAGTGGTTTTGAATACCATATGTATTATATATAGAAAAATTTAAATATTAAATATTAAAACAAAATGTTCACTTAAAAATAATTTATTCACTTTATATCCAGATCACAGCCCCCTCTTCTTCTCCCAGTTTCCCCTCACATAGCCCCTCATCCCTTCCCCCCTCCTCTTGTCCTCTGAGAAGAGGAGTGTACCCCACTATCATATTCACATTTTAAAAAGCAAAATACTTGGCATTTGTGGAAGAAACTTTGTTGTATAGTGTTTAAAACTATACAGAAATGACAATGTATTATAAATTATATGTATGAGGTTTCCAGATGTTTAAAAATGTATTCTTTTAAATTTTATTTTATTTATTTTCATTGTGTATGATGTGTGTGTGTGTGTGTGTGTGTGTGTGTGTGTGTGTGTGTGGCACCATGAATATGTGTAGGCCAGAGAACAACTCTGTGACACCAATTCCCTCCACCCACCTTCAGTGCATTCTGTGGATCAAAGCTGGGCTTTCAAGCTTGTGTATCAACCACCTGCTGAGTGGTCTCTCTGGCCTGGCTCCAGGTTGTTTTCTGTGTTATCTTAAATGCCCACAAACAAATAAAACATTTTCATATTTTATAGCACCAAGTATTTTCCATAGTGCCAGAGAATTGTATGTTGATATCACCAGAAGAGCTTCCCTGAAGTTTCCAGAACATTTAAATTTCACTAACTCAGGGACACACTTCATGCAGCCCTAGTGAAATTCAGAACACCTGACAATGATTGATTTTAATCTTTCCATTAAGGTGACAATAAATCCTCTTCCCTTAGGGCAGAAAATTTAGTTTAATGGAAGCATCCTTGGGAGAGCTGGGTATGGTCTCATCTCTTGGTGTCATGTCTAAGAAAATTCTGCCTAAACATCGTGACAAGATCTTTTCTCCTCAACTTTATTCACATAGTTTTAAAGTTTCATATCTTATAGTCTGTGACCCATTCTGATTATTTTTGTGTAGGTTTTAATAAATGGGGTCCAGCTGTATTCTTATGAAAATGGATATCCAGTTTTTCCAGAAGCATTTGTCAAAAAGTTGATTCTTTCTTCATGGATTTATCTGACACTTTTTTTTTTTTAAAAAAGATTTATTTATTTATCTTATGTATATGAATACACAGACACACCAGAAGAGGGCATCAGATCCTATTACAGATGGTTGTGAGGCACCATGTAGTTGCTGGGAATTGAACTCAGAACCTTTGGAAGAGCAGTCAGTGCTCTTAACCGCTGAGCCATCTCTCCAGCCCCCTGACATTCTTGATGAAGTAAATGGATTTTAAATATAAGCTCTTACTTCTTCACTTTTTTTCTATTAATTACTAGAGCTTTGTTGCAACTTTGAAAATAGTAATTGTAAGCCCAATAATTTCTTAGTTTCTCTCCTCCTTTTACTTACTTACTTGTCTTACTTACCATGCCAGGCAAGTGCTCTATCAGTGAGCTATATCTCTAACCTTATATAGATACCCCTTTTATATTGATAGTAGTATATGTATGCTTTAGAATTCTCAAAGAAATATTATCAAGGATTTTTATAGGATTATACTGAATCTATATAGTTTGTATAGAATCTCTATAATCTGGAGATTATTGCTGTCTCATAATTTTATGATTAGTAATTATGAGTTTCTTTGAATTTATTCAATTACTTAATTCATTTCAACAAAGTGTTATAGCTTTTAAGGTATAAATTTGTATTTATTTTTGTTAATGTTTTTACAATTGTTTCATTTCTTTGAAATTTATTATAAATTGATGTATTTGGCTATTTTTCTTGTTTGTTTGTTTGTTTGTTTCTTTTGACATAGAGTCTCTCAGGGTTACACAGGTTGTCCTTGAACTAGGTATGTAGCTGAAGCTAGCATTAAACTCCTGATATTCCTATTTCCAAGCACTAGGAATACAGATGTGAGTTAGATTCCTGGGTATAAATAGAACATCTTATTACCTTCATTTTTATATTTTTCATTGATAGTTTATAGAAGTATAATTGAATTTCTCAAACAAGTTCTTACCATGTAGCCCAGGTTAGCCTTGAAGTCATTATATAGATCTGGCTGGCTTCAGTCTGTTAGTTGTCTTGCCTCAACTTCCCTAGTCCTGGGATTATAGGTGTGCACCACCATGCCTGGCTTTGTTATACTTTTCTAACTTAACATTTGTTTTCTGTCTGCTTTGCTTTCTGTTGTCTGGGTCATTTCTGACTCTGCCTTACCTACCAAAGTAAGCATCCTGAGTCAGCCCTCCTGTGAACCCAGCCTATGCCAATTATGTAGAACTAATATGGGGGCCTGGGTTCAGTGCTGTATTTAAAAGGCATTGGGAACCTTATGTGAAATTCAGGTCTAGGAAGCCAGAAGGCTGAGCAGACACACACTCTAGGAGTTCAGCTTACTGGTGAGTTCAAAGGTGGGTTATGAGAGTCTCATTTAGACTCACGTCATTGCAGGGGTTTAATTTTATCCATTTTATAATGAAGACCCTGGGATTTCACTAGCTTTAGATCAGGAAACATCAGGATTGGGGAATTGCCATTGCCCATGGCTTCAGTAGGAACAGCTGTGTCCCATCTCCTCCTGTTACTAAGCCTGCTGGGAAACTTTTTCTAAAGTTTGCAAAGGAGGAAAGAGGTTCCGCAGAGAAGAATCAGATGTAACCTTTAGTGTGAAAGTGTCTGCCATGGTGCAGGAGCCAAGTCTGACTCACATGCACTCAGGTAAAATGAGCGAACCTTGGTAATTACTGGGTTTGGAAATATTTGTGAGAAATTATAGTTTAGCTTCATGGATTCATGCCTACATTGTGTAGAGTGCTGTAGCATTTTTTTTTTTTTTTTTTTTTTTTT
>NW_022196913.1:83594796-83599117 GCF_008632895.1 Mastomys coucha
TGTGCACAATAGAGGGAAGGAAATCAATTGCTGCTGTGATCCACAGTCACTGCCTTACCCTGTTGTTAGCAGAACAAAGTAGTATTTCTAAGTATTTTAAAGTATTATTTCAACTATTTTTTTCTTTTTTTTTTTACTGTATTTTCTTTATTTACATTTCAAATGTTTTCCCCTTTCTCGGTCTCCCCTTTGGGGACCCCCTATCCCATCCTCCTCCCCAAGCCTCTATAAGGGTGACCCCCCCACTCCATCCACTTCCTGCCCTGGCATTACCCTGCACTGGGGCATTGAACACCCTTGGGCCCAAGGGCCTCTCCTCCCTACTGATGTCCAACAAGGCCACCCTCTGCCACATATACAGCCAAAGACATGGGTCCCTCCCTGTGTACTCTTGGGTTGGTGGTCCAGTCCCCTGGAGCTCTGGGGGGCTGGCCAGTTGACATTGTTGTACCAGCTTGCAAATCAACCAACAATGGAGGAGTGTTTCTCTTTCTCTGCATCCTCATCAACACATGCCATCCCTGAGTTTTTTGATCTTAGTCATTCTAACTGGTGTAAGGTAGAATCTCAGGGTTGTTTTGATTTGCATTTGTTGTTGAACATTTCTTTAGGTGCTTCTTGACGATTTGATATTCATCAGCTGAGAATTCTTTGCTTAGTTCTGTACCCCATTTTTTAATAGGGTTACTTGATTCTCCAGAGTCTAACTTCCTGAGTTCTTGGGATATTAGCTCTCTATCATATGAAGGACTGGTAAAGAGCTTCTCCCAATCTGTTGGTTACTGTTTTGTCCTATTGACAGTGTCCTTTTGCTTATAGAAGCTTTGCAATTTTATTAGGTCCCATTTGTCCTTTCTTAATCTTAGAGCATAAGCCATTGGTATTCTGTTCAGGAAATTTTTCTTGTGCCCATGTGTTAGAGAGTTTTCCCACTTTGTTTTCTATTAGATTCAGTGTATCTGGTTTTATGTGGAGGTCCTTGGTTCACTTGGAATTGAGCTTTGTACGGGAGATTAGAATGGGTCAATTTGCATTCTTCTACATACTAACTCCCAATTGAGAAAGCACCATTTGTTGGAAATGTCTTTTTTCCATTTGTCAAAGATCAAGTGACCATAAGTGTGGGGGTTCATTTCTGGGTCTTCAATTCTATTCCATTGATCTACCTGCCTGTCATTGTACCAATACTATGCAGTTTTTATCACAATTGCTCAGTAGTACAGCTTGAGGTCAGGGATGGTGATTCCCCTAGAAGTTCTTTTATTGTTGAGAATAGTCTTCTCTCTCCTGGGTTCTTTGTTATTCCAGATGAATTTGAGAATTGCTCTTTCTAACTCTATGAAGAATTGAGTTGGAATTTTGTTGGAGATTTCATTGAATCTCTAGATTGCTTTTGGCAAGAGGGCCATTTTTACTATATTATTTGTGCCAATCCATGAGCATGGGAGATCTTTCCATCTTCTGAGGTCTTCTTTGATTTCTTTCTTTAGAGACTTGATGTTCTTGTCATACAGATCTTTGACTTGTTTGTTTAGAGTCACACCAAGATATTATATATTGTTTGTGACTATTGTGAAAGGTATCATTTCCCTAATTTCATTATCAACCCATTTATCCTGTGAGTATAGGAAGGCTATTGATTTGTTTGATTTAATTTAATTTTTGGCCACTTTGCTAAAGCTGTTTATCAGCTGTTGGAGTTCTCTTTTTTGGGGTCACTTAAGTATCCTATCCTATCATTTGCAAAAAGTGATAATTTGACTTTTTCCTTACCAATTTGTATCCCTTTGACCTCCTTTGGTTATCTAATTGCTCTAGCTAGAATTTCAAGTACTATATTGAATAGATAGGGAGAGAGTGGACAGCATTATCTAGTCACTTATCTTAGTGGGATTGCTTCAAGTTTCTCTCCATTAATTTGATGTTGAGTACTGGTTTGCTGTATATTGCTTTCACTATGTTTAGGTATGGACATTGAATTCCTGATCTTTCCAAGACTTATTCCATGAAGGAGTATTGAATTTTTTCAAATGGTTTTTCAGCATCTAATGAGATGATCATGTGTTTTTTTTCCTTTGAGTTTGTTTATATAGTGGATTACATTGATGGATTTCCATACTTTGGACCATCCCTGCATCCCTGGGATGAAGCCTCTTTGATCATGATGGATGATCATTTTGATATGTTCTTGGATTCAGTTTGTGAGAATTTTATTGAGTATTTTTGCATTGATATTCATAAGGGATTTTGATCTGATGGTCTCTTTCTTTGTTGGGTCTTTGTGTGGTTTAGCTATAAACATAATTGTGGCTTCATAAAACTAACTGGGTAGTGTTCCTTCTGTTTTTATTTTGTGGAATAGTTTGAAGAGTTTTTGTAGTAGGTCTTCTTTGAAGGTCTGATAGAATTCTGCACTAAACCCTTTTGATGCTGGGCTCTTTTTGGTTGGGAGACTTTAAATGACTGCTGCTATTTCCTTAGTGGTTACGGGACTGTTTAGATGATTTATCTGATCCTGATTTAACTTTGGTATTTGGTATCTGTCTAGAAAATTGTCCATTTCATCTAGATTTTCCAGTTTTGTTGTATATAGGGTTTTTGTAGTAGGATCTGATGATTTTTTGAATTTCCTCAGTTTCTGTTGTTATATCTCCCTTTTCATTTCTGATAATCTTAATTTGGATACTGTCTCTGCCATCTGGTTAGTCTGTCTAAGGGTTTATCTATCTTGTTGATTTTCTCAAAGAACCAGCTCCCAGTTTTGTTGATTCTTTGTATAGTTTTTTTTTTTTTTGTTTGTTTCTACTTTGATGATTTCAACCCTGAGTTTAGTTATTTCCTGTGTCTACTCCTTTTGTGTGTATTTGCTTCTTTGTGTTCTAGAGCTTCCAGATATGCTGTTAAGCTGCTAGTGTTTGCTTTCTCCAATTTCTTTTTGAAGGCACCCAGAGGTATGAGTTTTCCTCTTAGCACTGCTTTCATTGTGTCCCATAAGTCTGTGTATGTTGTACCTTCCTTTTCATTAAATTCTAAAAAGTCTTTAATTTCTTTATTTCTTCCTTGACCAAGTTATCATTGAGTAGGGCATTGTCCAACTTCCATTTGTATGTGGGCTTTCTGTTGGTTTTGATGCTATTGAAGAACAGCCATAATCCATAGTAATCTGATAGGATGCATAGGATTATTTCAATCTTTTTATATCTGTTGAGGTCTGATTTGTGAACGATTATATGGTCAGTTTTGGAGAAGGTACCATGAGGTGCTGAGAAAAAGGTATATTCTTTTGTTTTAGGATGAAATGTTCTATAGATACCTGTTAAATCCATTTTGTCCATAACTTCTGTTAGTTTCAATGAGTCTCTGTTTAGTTTGTGTTTCCATGATCTGTCCATTGATAAGAGTGGGGTGTTGAAGTCTCCCACTATTATTGTATAAGCTGCAATGTGTGCTTTAAGCTTTAGTGAATTTTCTTTTATGAATGTGATTGGCCTTGCATTTGGAGCATAGGTATTCAGAATTGAGAATTCATCTTGGTAGATTTTTCCTTTGATAAGTATTAATTGTTCTTCCTTATCTCTTTTCATAAGTTTTGGTTGAAAGTCGATTTTATTTGTCATTAGAATGGCTACTCCAGCTTGCTTCTTGGGACCATTTGCTTGGAAAATTGTTTTCCAGCCCTTTACTCTGAGGTAGTGTCTGTCTTTGACACTGAGGTGCATTTCCTGTATGAAGCAAAATACTTGGTCTTGTTTAAATATCCAGTTTCTTAGTTTCTTGTTTAAATTTCCAGTTTCTTATCTATATCTTTTTATTGGGGAATTGAGTCCATTGATGTTAAGATATATTAAGGAATAGTGATTGTTGTTTCCTGTTATTTTTGATGTTATTTTTATGTTGGTGTGGCTATCTTCTTTTGGGTTTGTTGAAAGAAGATTACTTTCTTGCTTTTTCTAAGGTATAGTTTCCCTCCTTGTGTTGGAGTCTTCCATCTACTATCCTTTGTAGGGCTGGATTTGTGGAAAGATATTGTGTAAATTTGTTTTTGTCATGGAATATCTTGGTTTCTCCATTCATGGTAATTGAGAGTTTTGTTGGCTGGCATTTAAGTTCTCTTAGGGTCGGTATGAGATCTGCTCAGGATCTTCTGGCTTTCATAGTCTCTGTTGAGAAGTCTGGTGTAATTCTGATAGGCCTGCCTTTATATGTTACTTGACCTTTTCCCCTTACAGTTTTTAGTACTCTTTCTTTGTTTTGTGCATTTGGTGTTTTTATTATTATGTGACGAGAGGAATTTCTTTTCTGGTCCAGTCTATTTGGAGTT
>NW_022196913.1:83599166-83645025 GCF_008632895.1 Mastomys coucha
AGGCTTCTTGTATGTTCATGGGCATCTCTTTCTTTAGGTTAGGGAAATTTTCTTCTATAATTTTTTGATGGTATTTACTGGCCCTTTAATTTGGGAATCTTCACTCTCTTCTATACCTATTATCTTTAAGTTTGGTCTTTTCATTGTGTTCTGAATTTCCTGGATGTTTTGGGTTAGGAGCTTTTTTATATTTTGCATTTTCTTTGTTGTGTCAATGTTTTCTATGGTATCTTCTGCACCTGAGATTCTCACTTCTATCTCTTGTATTCTGTTGGTGATGCTTGCATCTATGACTCCTGATCTCTTGCCTAAGTTTTCTATCTCCAGGGATGTCTCTCTTTTTGACTTCTTTATTGTTTCTAATTACATTTTTAGATCCTGGATAGTTTTGTTCAATTCCTTCACCTGTTTGGTTGTATTTTCCTGTAATTCTTTAAGGGAGTTTTGTGTTTCTTCTTTAAGGACTTCTACCTGCTGACCTGTATTCTCCTGTATTTCTTTAAGGTAGTTATCCATGTCCTTCTTAAAGTCCTCTATTATCATAATGAAATGTGATTTTAAATCAGAGCTTGCTTTTTTGGTATGTTGGGGTATGCAGAGCTCAATGTGGTGAGATAACAGTTCTTATGGTGCCAAGTAGCCTTGGTTTCTATTGCTTATTTTCTTTTCCTTGCTTCTCATCATCTGGTTATATTAGCTGGTCTTGTGGTCTCTGACTGTGGCTTGTCCCTCCTGCAAGCCTGTATTTCAGCACTCCTGGGAGACCAGTTCTCTCTGGGAGGAATTTGGGTATGGAGAGCTTTGGCACAGGGTCAGCTCTGAGGTGCAGACAGAAACCAGAATGATCCTTTCCCCAGCTGTTCCTTGTTTCCTGTGTCCTGATGGCTCCAAGGGAGGGTGGTGTGTGTCTGTCTTGGGCAAGGAATTTGAACAGAAGTGGTATTCTTACCTGTGCTCACAGTTGTGTTGGCACTCCTGGGAGACCAGCTTTTTCCCTGCAGTATTTGGGTATGTAGAGCTGTGGCACAGGATCAACTCCTGGTGCAGAGAGAAACCTGAACGCTCCTGTCCCAGGCTACTGCTAGGTTCCTGTGTCCTGAGGGTTTTGAGGGGATTACTCTGAGCAGAAGTGGTGGTCTTACCTGTGCTCACAGTCTTGTTGGCACTCCTGGGAGGCCAGCTCTCCCAGCAGTATTTGGGTATGGAGCTTTGTGGCACAAGATCAGCTCCAGGAGCAAATGGAAACCTGAAGGCTCATGTCCCAGGCAACTCCTTCGGAAATCAGCTCTCTCCAGGTGGTATTTGGTTATGAAGTGCTGTGGCACAGGGAATTTCCTCATTTCTATTGTTATGTCTCCCTTTTCATTTCTGATTTTGTTAATTTGGATACTGCCTCTGGACCCTTTAGTTAGTTTGAATAGGGGTTTATCTATCTTGTTGATTCTCTCAAAGAACCAGCTTTTGGTTTTGTTGATTCTTCATATCATTCTTTGTTTCTATTTGGTTGATTTTGGACTTGAGTTTCCTGGCTTCTACTCCTCTTGGATGTGTTTGCTTTGTTTTGTTCTAGAGCTCTAAGGTATGCTTTTAAGTTGCTAGTGTAAGATCTATTCAATATATATATTTTTTAACCAGGGCATTTAGTGCTATGAATTTTCCTCTTAGCACCACTGCTTTCATTGTGTCCCAAAAGTTTGGGTATGTTGTGTCCTCATTTTCACTGAATTCCAGGAAGTCTTTAAAATTCCCCCCCCCTCTCTCTCTCTGCCTCTCTCTCCCCCTCCCCCACTCTCTCTCTCGTTCCCTCCCTGACCAAGTTATCATTGAGTAGTGAGTTGTTCAGTTTCCACGTGTGTGGGCTTTTTATTGTTTTTGTTGTTATTGAAGACCAGCCTTAGGCTATGGTATTCTGATAGGACACTTGGGATTATTTCAGTCTTCTTGTATTAGTTGAGGCATATTTTGTGCTCAATTATATGGTCAATTTTGGAGAAGGTACCATGAGGTGCTGAGAAGAAGGTGTGTTCTTTTAGGGTGAAATGTTATGTAGATATCTGTTAAATCCATTTGATTTATATCCTCTACTAATTTCACTGTTTAGTTTTTGTTTCCTCTACTAGTCTCTGTTTAGTTTTTGTTTCAATGACCTGTCCATTAGTGATAGTGGAGTGTTGAAGTCTCCCTCTATTATTGTGTGGGGTTCAGTGTGTGTTTTGAGCTTTAGTAAAGTTCTTTTATGAATGTGGTTGCCTTTGCATATGGGGCATAGTTGTTCAGAACTGAGACTTTTTCTTGGTGGATTTTTCCTTTGATGAATATGAAGT
Organism: Mastomys coucha; assembly: GCF_008632895.1. Lineage (NCBI taxonomy): Eukaryota > Metazoa > Chordata > Mammalia > Rodentia > Muridae > Mastomys > Mastomys coucha. The sequence continues at coordinate 83,601,491 of NW_022196913.1, forward strand.
GTCCTTCACTTCACTTCATATCTCACTTGATAATTTTTGGTTGAAAGTTTATTTTACTGGATATTAGGATGGCAACTCCAGCTTGTTTCTTGGAACCATTTGCTTGGAAGCCTTTTACTCTGAGATAGTGTCTGTCTTTGTTATTGAGGTGTGTTTCTTGTCTGCAGCAAAATTCTGGATTCTGTTTGCTTATCCAGTCTATTAGCTTATGTCTTTTTATTGGTGAGTTGAGTCCATTAATACTGAGATATATTAAAGACAGATGATTGTTAGTTCCTATTATGTTTGTTTTTCTAGGTGGCATTATGTCCATGTGATTCTCTCCTTTTGGCTTTTTTTTGAGATAATTAATATCTTGTCTTTTCTTTGGTGTAGGCATCCTCCTTGTGTTGGAGTTTTCCTTTTAGAATCTTCTGTAGGGCTAGATTGGTAGATAAGTACTATTTGAATTTGGTTTTGTCATTGAATATTTTGTTTTCTCCATCTATGTTGATTGAGAGTTTTGCTTTGTATAGTAGCCTAGGCTGGCATTTGTGTTCTCTTAGGGTCTGCACAACATCTGACCAGGCTCTTTGGTTTTTAGTGTCTCTGTTGAGATGCCTGGTGTAATTCTGATAGGTCTGCCTTTACATGTTACTTTGCCTTTTCCCTTACAGTTTTTAATATTCTTTTTTGTTCTGTGCATTTAGTGTTTTGATTATTATGTGATGTGAGGATTTTCTTTTCTTGTCCCATTGATTTGATGTTTTATAGGCTTCTTGTACCTTTATGACCATCTCTTTCTTTAGATTGGGGAAGTTTTCTACTATGATTTTGTTAAGACATTTTCAGGTCCTTTGAGCTGGGAATCTTCATTCTCCTCTATTCCAATTATTCTTAGATTTGGTCTTTTCATTGTGTTCTGGATTTCCTGGATGTTTTGGGTTAGGAGTTTTGAATTTTCTTTGACAACTGTGTCAATCTCTTCTACAGTATCTTCTACACCTGATAATCTCTCTTCTATCTCTTGTATTTTGTTAGTGATGCTTACATCTATAATTCCTGACCTCTTTCCTAGGTTCTCCATTTCCAGGTTTGCCTCCATTTGTGTTTTCTTTATTGTTTCTACTTCCACTTTTAGGTCTTGGAGTGCTTTATTCAATTCCTTCACCTGTTTGATTGTGTTTTCCTGTATTTGTTTAAGGGATTTATGGTTTTCTTTTTAAGTGCTTCTACCTGTTTACCTGTGTTTTTCTGTATTTCTTTCAATGAGTTATTTATATTCTCCTTAAAGGACTCTATTATCTTCATGAGATAGGATTTTAGGCCAGCTTCCTGATTTTTAGTTTTGTTGGTGTATTCAGGGCATGCTATGGTGGGAGAACTTGGTTCTGATGATGCCCTCATATATTGACTTCTGTTGCTTATTTTCTTGTGCTTTCCTCTTGCCATCTGGTTATCCCTGGTGTTTGCTGGTCTGGGTATCTGTGTCTGAAGCCTGCCTCTTTGTCCCTGGTTTGCTTCAGGTCTCCTGGTAGGCCTGTGGCTCTGGCTGTAGCAGACCTCCTCTGGGGCCTTCTGACTATGGGTTCTTCCGAGTGGCAGAGAAACTGCTGATCTCTTGTCCTAGTTACAGTAGATCTCCTGGGAGGCTTTCAGACTGCTGTGTCTTCAAAGGAGCAATCAAGGTATTGTCCTGTGTGAAGCTATTCTCAAAGGGAACAGCCTACAGACTGTGCTTTCTGTTCCCCTATGTGTAGTGGAACTCCAGGAAGCTTTCAGACAGTTGCTCAGTTGCCCTAGATGCCTTGGAGCCCCTTCGAGTTCTTTAGACTCTGGTGTCAATTGCCCAGTTGCCTTTTGTGCTGAGGAACTCCTGGGATGGCTTCAGGCTGTGGTATCTTCAGGGGAGCTGACTAGCTGCCTGTCTTCCCTGGTAGAAGGCACTGGCCATAAGAGGAGGAGAATTTGGGGGTGGGTGTTTTGGGGGGTCCACTAGGCTCCCAGTCACAGCTGGGAGACTTTGGGAGGGTTCTTACTAGTTGCCCTGTGTGTAGCAGATCTCCTGGATGCCACAGCCTGTGGTGTCTTCAGGGGAGTAGACTAGCTGGCAGTCTGCTCCAGCAGAAGGCACCGACCAGAAGGGTAAATTTCAACTTTCTTAAAACTGAAATATTAGATTAAAGATGATGAGTTTTTTACCTTGTCTGGATGTATTGAAGTAAAATTTTCCTAAATTACATGAGGCACCATTATGTTTAAAAGTCTTTCTTTTTTGTTGTCAGTTTAGTATTTTATCTGTGGCTTCTTTACTTTTTTCTAACTGAGAAAGTTATTTAGGTAAAATCTTGAAGATGTCTTAGAACTGTTTTTCTTATAGTTTGATGTGACAATTTCTTTTAGACGAATTGTGTGTTGGAGGAGGGGAGGAGGAAGGTAGAAAAATTGGGAAGAGAGAGAGAGAGAGTGGTTGTAGGGTGAGGGAGACATACTAATCTATTGTAGGTTGTAGGTTTGTCTTCTCTAGATGTTTGTACAGTAGGTTTGTCCCCCTTCCCTAGTCAGCTCAGAATGTGACTAAAGCTAGACGAGCCCTTATTTCTCTACTCAGTGAAAGCTTTTGAGCTGCTCTGGGTGTTTGCCAGGCTATGGTGCTGCTTGTTGCATTTCCAGCCTCTTTATTGCTTTTCTACAAAATCATTTCCTATTATTCTGTTTACATCTTCCTCTCAGCTTTTCCCATTTAAGTCATAGACTCAAAGACCTTCTGCGCTATCCTGACTTTATCCTTCTGTGTGGATAATATAGTGCATACATTCAATCATTTTGATTTGTTTGACATCCAAGGTTATTTAGTTACTCAGTTAAAATGTCTAGTTAGCTTTTTTCATTTTTTTTGTAATATTGGGGATTTGATATAGTTCCTTTCATACAGTAGGTAAAAGCTGAGATATATACCTATTTCCCTTTGTTTCTTGTTATTTTGAGTCAGGGCTTTGCTAAGCTAGCCAAGCTGACCTTGAGATTGTTATCCCTATATCCCAGGCTCCAGGGATGTATCATCACTCAAGCTTTCATAACTTTTGATTTAGAACATGTGTTTAATTACTAATTTTTCTCTATACAAGTCATTCAAAAGTTATATTTTTAAATTGCATAAATTAAGGACTTTCAGTTCTTTTAGGAAGGGGATCTTATCAATATTTTAGATTTGAAAGCTATGGTTATATTATTTTGTATTTCACTTTTTTCAAATAATTCTTATTGATCTAGGTGTATATAATTATAATTTTCTAAACTAATTTCCCCTCATATACATGCACATAAGGAATTCGTTCATTTCAGTGCATATATTTTTCACTTTCTTTTATTAGAGATATATTTAGAATGGACTCCTTAAGTTTGACTTTTGATAGGAATGACAACCAAGGTAATATACTTACAAAAGGGGTTGTAGGTAAAGAACATGACACTAAATGTTTTTTATAAGAGAGAGAATAAATGTATTCCCTTGAACTTCATTGTTTTGGATTGTAGTATTTTCAGTCTTTGTGGGTGAACACTAATAGGTAGTTTTAATCTTTTTCCAGAAAGGACTGTAAGCATTGCTCAAAAAGAATCCAGCCTCATGGAGAGAAACCAGGAAGAAACCCTGAGGGCCACATTTCTCTACCAGGAGGTCTGCTTGGCAGCTCAGAGACTGGATCTTTTCCTCCAAAAAGAAAATGCCCACAAAGAGGTTTTTAAGCCACACGTCCTGGCTCTCAGAGAGATGGTTCAGCAAGCCTGCATTAAACTCATGTTTCTCCATCCGGTAGTTTATGGGAGGAAGGCTGAAGAACTCTTATGGAGAAAAATATACTCTGACATTGTCATGCTGCTCATGAAGACCAACAAGAAGGAAATGGACACTTTCCAACATTGGGGAGAGCCCCTGCAGGCTCACCTGAAGGCTGGCCTCAAGTTCTATGAGCATCTCTTCCTGTTCCTTCAAGGCCATTATGAACTGAGGTTACAGAGCTACATTGATTGGCCTCACAGTACCATCCACTTGATTGGCTGTAAGAAAGTGGGACCGACATCAGCAGAAGAGACTTCCTGGGCCCGCATGGCTTGTCATCGCTGCCTACTCTACCTAGGAGACTTGTTCCGATATCAGCATGAATTCCTAGACCTGGCCACCAAGAACTTGGCAGAGAGATGTTACTACAGAGCCTTGTCAGTGGCACCGAATATGGGAATGCCCTTCAACCAACTGGGCGCTCTCATGGGGAATAAGTATTATGATTTGGAAGCCACATACTACTATCAGCGCTGCCTCCACGCTGAAGTGCCTTTTAAAGGAGCAGCTTGGAACCTCAAACGGCTCTATGATCATGCTGGAAAGAGGTACAGCTGTCTGAAGAGGTACCAGGGAAGGAAACTGTCTCACAGCCAAAGGCAGTGTTGGGACAACAAACGGCTTCTGGTTAGCTTCCTCTACCTTCAGAGCCTCCTGCAGCCTAAGAGAAAATTCAAAGCCGCAAGGCTTATAGCCCTGTGCCAACTGGTTCTTGATGACTTTCATCTCTGTCTTTCCTACCGGCCACATCAATCTGGCCTGTGCCAGGCTTCCACAGAAGACAAGCCTCCTAAAGGCTATCTGTTTCTTCCAGACTTTCTCATCTTCCACATGGTGGTTCTTTGTCTCATGAATGTGCACAGCCTAAGGAAATCAGGCTCAAAACAGCAAAAGCCAGCTGTCATTTTCACCTTGACTCTTTTCTCTTATTTAGTACAACATGTAAATACACGAATCCAGGCTGAGCTGCAGAAGAGGAAGTTGACTTCAGAAGAGGCTGCTCTAAGAGATGGATGCTGGGACAAAGAGCCTGGAAAGGAACATCAAGATTTTCTATCTCCTGGGCAACATAACAGCTACTATCAGAAAAGCCACAAGTGGTCTGACATTTGTAGAGAGAGTGAGGCCAGTTTTCACTCCTTTTGTGACTCAGATGAGACAGAGGAAGATGAAAACTCATCCTTAAGTTCCCAGGCACAATCAGACACAAGCAGTGAAACATCCCACTCTGACACAACAGATGAAGAAGGGAGTGGGTCCTTGGATTCAGATGAAATTCACAAGAGTGGAGGTCCATCCAAACCTAAAGGCGCTCATTCCAGAAGCAAACTGAAGGCATACGTACCTTCTGACAGTCTCCTTGATCTCTTGAAAACAACTATTTCTTCTAGCCTGCCAGCTCCTTTGAGCCAAAAACTCCAAGGAAAGCATGCCTCACCATTGGCTGCTGTCTTCAGTTATAATGCTCTAACACCTCCAACTGACCCAAGCCCTGCTGTCAGCAGTTTCTTGGGCACTGAAGGTGAGATGAGCAGCTTTCCTGAGACAGAATTCCACATAGGTTCCTCTTGGGAGCAGAGGTCCTTCATTACCCAGAACAATCTCCAGACCACTCAATGGAAACTGGACATTCTTTCTGCAGAGGGACTGTTGCCTACCATCAAGGTGATCCTGAGCTGGCTCCGCAGCAATCACAGCCTCCTCTTGTCACATTGGAGGAGTGTATGCAGTTTGTGGGACCACCTCTGTGTGTTGCTGAACCTGTTGCCCTCACTGGGAGACCTTCAGCATCCAGGCCTTTGCCTGTCTCACCATCTCCAGGACTTGCTGCAGAGCTGTCAATGGCCAAATACTCCCAAGTACCTTCAGCTCCCTGAGGACATTGCCCTGTTCCAACATTATCCTCCTCAAGTATCTCAGGATACGGCAGGCTTAGAGCAGGATCCGCCTCAACTCACCAACCAGGAGGAAGTTATCGTGCGTATTTGTTTCTTCAGAAGTTTTGGTCATTTTGCAACAAGACTCCCAGGACAGTTCTTGAGGTTTGACTCTAAGCTGGGTGTCTTTATGAGTAGTACCCTTGAAAGGTCCGAAAGTGCACCTCAGCAACTTCCAAGAACAACTCCAAGAATCAGACTTTCCAAAGACATAGTCCAGCTCTGGCTACAACGTGAAGTGGCATTGCTAGAGAAGACTCTTCGAGGTCCCCAGACTCGGTCAGTGTTGACCCCTTACCTGTTCCCGGACCCTAGGGCCCTCTGTGAGCATCTTTCAGTCATACAGAAACTAGCTACTAGTGCTAAGTTTTTTCTTATCATACCCAAGATTGTGGTTGACACACTATACATCTTAAAATGGGAAGACCGCAGGGCCATGGCAGCCATCACTTTTCTAGAGGACGAGTTAAAGAGAAGGAATCAATACATTCTCTGCCAGTCCTTTGTGTCCAAGAGGTTGGTGAGGCCCAGGATGACTAAACCAGACTCTGATGCCTGGGATCTCTACAATATTCTTGAGTTCTGCAAAAGTCTGCTGGACTCATCCAGACCAGGGATCCTGGATCCCAGCAGCATGGTGACAATCATTACTGGCGTCTGTTTGGAACACCCTAGAAATTTCTCATACCCATTGCAGCTGGTTCTTGGGATGGCAACTGAAGCTGGTGTGGAAATCAAGAACATCCTGAGTTTCCACAAAGAATGGAAAGTGATCAGTTGACACGCTCACGCATTCCTGTTCCTTGTCTTTCTAGTGCTTATCACCCAAATTCAATGTGCTTCTCTCTTGTAAGCACCTAATGCTGAGAGGCATTGTGTACATGAGTATTTATGTCTACCTATAGGTAGAGTTGTAGTGTAACAGCTTTCTGAGGCCTTCCTGTTTCCTGTTTAACCATCTTAGCTCTGTATTATGCTTCCTCTGGAAAAAACATCAACATTAACTCATTGTTTAGTGATCTTCTGGCAAAGCACCAAATTTGCACATCACTTCTGTGTCCAAATACAGTTTCATGAACATTCCGTGACTTAATCAAGTCTGTTTTGTGACATGCAACTTTTTTGTATATTGTTTTATTATGGTGGGACCACATCTACTATTGATACCACACCTCTACCATCTATTAAACTCAATAAATATAAAACTAAAATTTCATGATGCAGTGATGAGTTTTATTGATATTTCTGGTTGTGTCTAAGTAAGGATGATTGTAATAGCTCCCAGGATTGACAGGTTCCATCCTGCTTTGGTTAAGTTTCGAATACACACCACATGGTACAATACTAGCCTTTTAACCTACATCTGCAGAAAAACTTTCAGCTTTCATTGTTGTAGAACTGCCCCTTGTTTTGTACTGGCTCCATGGTATCTTTTTGAGAGCTGTTCTCAATCCCTTGCATCACTGGGAATCCAGAAAACAACTGGGATATTCTTTTAACATTAGGCATTATGGAGGTATTCCTGCTCTCTTAGTCCTCTGGGCCTCCTCAGAAACTCAGCCTCGGTCAAGTTGCTCCCCTCGTAAGTAGAGAAAGCCTACACGTACTTTCTACCTCACTTCCAGATCCCTACTATTTCTCTGTAATTCAGTGTTTCAATCAAATTTTCAGTTTTCCCTTTATCTGAAGATTTAAACTGCTTTGGTATTTCATTGAATTCATTGGGAAATTTTAACAAATTAAGAAAAAACTCAAATATCTCACCCTAATCTTACCACTTCTGATATTTATTATTCTCTTATGTTTCCCCCTGAATACATATTTTAGATATATAATTAATATTGGATAGGAATCTTTTTTGTGTTTGTACATGAGAATATGCAATCCTATGCACATGTGTCAGGGGATAACCTCTGGTGTTGGTCCTTACCTTTGACCTTAAGACAGGGTCTTTTGTTATTTGTCATAGCATACCCCAGACTAGCTGGCCTGTGAGCCTCCAGAGATTCTCTGGTTTCTGCCTCTCATCTCATATATGACTGTGTGTAACATTAAATGAGTTCTGGGTATCCAATATTTGGTCCTCATCATTGCATATCAAGTACTTTATCTAACAAAATATCTCTCCAATCCCAGATTAAAATATTTTCAGTTTACTTCAATTTATCTCTTGTAATCTTACATTATTTGTTGCCTTGAATAGTTGCTTTTGAACGATGTTTAAGTAGTTTTTCTTTTCCAACTTTATAGTATTAAATTATTAATCATATATATGATAAAGATTTTTGTTACATGTTGAATTATTTTCACAATAGATGGACAGAATGTTTTTAGTAAGTAAAATATACACATATGTTAGGTATAGTGTATGCTTTCAGTACCAGCACTTGGGAGGCAGAAGACAGGGGATTGGGTGTTAGAGAAGTCTGAGGGACACATAAAGATCTTGTCTCAAAATAAAATAAAAAATTAAAATAATTTACATATACATGTATTAAGTTTTTAAGAGTCATTATCTATAAATTGTTTATCTCCAAAGATAAAATATTTTATAATGTTTTGCAGCACCAAGTATATTGTAAAACTTTTCTTACTTATTATATGAAAAATAACCACCTTATGGGAGTGTAATACTTACATAATTTTGCCTATTTCTGACATTTGTCTTTAAAGATTTTTGTCCCATTATAAGTAATATAAACAATTTATTGCATATTCTCTTGATCATTAGAATAAATTCCCAGAGATAGTATTACAGGCAAGAGGAATTGAACATATAGGGTTCCACATATTCAGGAAAGAAGTTTTTCTTCCAAGCCAACAAACTTCAAATTCTTAGATGCAGTTTTGAAAGCAGCTTCTTCAGCACATGCTATCTATGTAATTTTAACCAGTCTATTATATTTGTGGGCAGTTTCTAACACATTTACCTTTTTTTCTTTTCCTTTCTTTTTTTAAAATTTAATTTAAAATTTTACTTATTCACTTTATATCTAGCTCACTGTCCCCCTCCAGGTCAGCCCCTCCCAGAATCCTTCTATCATCTCCCCTCCCCTTCTCCTGTGAGTGGGTGGCCTCCCCCCACCCTGGCTCTTCAAGTCTCTATGAGTCTAGGCACTTCCTCTCTCATTGAGCCCAGACAACACAGCCCAGCTAGAAGAACATATCCATTTTTTTTCAATGAATGGATCAGTGGACACTTATCAGACAGTTATGTGTTCATTTTGTATCTGTTGTCTCTCTCCAGTTTGCTCTGAGCATAGTACCCTTCTTCAAGGTATTAGAAGACTTTAGAAGAACAAAGCAGATGCCACACATCAAAAAATGACCTTAAACATGATTTTTGTTGATATAGCCCCTTTCTCTGTAGCTTAGACTGGGCTTCTCCATAATGCTGTGCCATGCAAAGCTTGGCACCTTGACCTGACTAGGAGTGGTAAGGGAATGAAGAAAGGGCAGACATATACATAGAGAAGCTGGCATCAGATGGTCTTTGTGCACTCTGATGGAGGGATTAACTACCTCTGCACCTGGGACCCTCCGGAACCTCAGGTACAGTGGGAGGGGTCAGCAAATCTTCATCTTGTGAGTATTCTCTGGCTGTGAACATTCAGGAAGAGGAAGCAGTTGCTAGTTGTTTTGTTTTGTTTTCACAACCTGCTTAATCATTTGTATACACTTATACTTGGACCAGACAAAGGGTTTGTCATTCTTTTTTTTTTTTCCCCCCTTCCAAGGCAGGGTTTCTCTATGTAGCCCTGGCTGTCCTGGAACTCACTCTGTAGATCAGGCTTGCCTCGAACTCAGAAATTCGTCCCAAGTGCTGATATTAAAGGCGTGTGCCACCACTGCCTCGCTCTGACTGCTTTTAGATATCAAGAAAACCCAGCTTCCCAAACTACCATTAAGCCCAGCCTGTAGAATCTTAATGGGTTTTAAACATTTCAAACATCCATACACACCTTTTCGTTGGACTTGTATCTTTCTTAATGTCACTGTTTCTCCAACAAATGTTAATCCAGTAAGCCACTCCTACTTGCTCTACTGTCTTCTTAGACATTTTTTGAACTTCTACATTCTGGCGTCTGTATTTATGGCTCTGTTGGATTGCATTGACCAAGATGAGTCTGATGCAGAACAGCTGATGAATTTAAATTTGTTATATGGGTGGGTGGGAATATAGTGCCAGCATGCTTAATGAGGTACTAGGTTTAATCCTATGTGAAAATTTTCTGTTAATTAATTAATTTGGAAACTCTTTAAAGGAAGAAGAATCAAGCTTGTTATTTTCCTTTTTCTAAATTTCCAAGTTTCCTTTCCTCACCAATGTTATTTGATAGATGTTTCACGTACCATTGAGCATCTTTCCCCAAAGTCTATGGAGCTCGGAAGTCCATAGACTTTAAAACAAAAAAAGATTTTTTCAATCATCTGGAGAATAAATGGAGCTTCAGAAGAATTGGTCCATGGTTGTTTTGTTCCTGGTGCTCAGGCAGAACATCATAGCGGTGGCAGTTTTTGCCATCTCCCTGTGAATGGGAAGTCATGATATGGTTTTCTGAAGAAGACAGACTATTTAATGCATGAAAAATTATCACCAGACAAAGCTTTTGCTTCTAAGGTCATGGAGGATATCCTTCTATAAGTAGATTGTTTCCCACCTTTTTTTTTCCCCTCTAGAATGTAAGAAGGCATGTTTATATAGATGAGTAAAATGAAGTCAGTACAAAAGCCTGCCAGCTACTCAGTGTCTTAACTCATATTCCATCACAGATAGAGCTGGCTGTGAATAAATAGATCTCAGTCACTTATTGGGACCAATAATGTCTCTGTGGATATCAGGGATATCACAAGAGGTCGAATTGTGGAGAACAGAAAACAACTGCCCTCTTACCCTACCGTAATGTTCCATCTTTAATCTACTCTATCTCATGGTAGATAGAATTATCGGAACCCCAACAGGAGACTTCATCTCTACTTTGAGATGGTATTTACATAAGAAGAAATTACTTTATGTGTGAGGACACTGGCTTGTCTTTACAAGGGAAATTTTATGTTTTGGTTGGAATAAGTTTGAAGGTAAGTTATGTTCAGTTATAGAAAGTTGTTGTAGCTTCAGCTAGATAGATTTTATATATATGCTTTACTGTGTAAATCTCTGCCTTATTACAGTATATATTTCATAGAAACAGAGAAACTATATTATGGTTCAGTCATATATTTTGACCAAGTACTATTATGAATTTAAACCTTATGTTGTCATTTGCTTTCTCTGTATCTCTGCTGGATTTTTTCAGCAGAAATTATTATGCTTATTAGCCCATTTTCTCTGTAGTCTAAGTGACTTTATTTGTTGAATACTAATTCCATTTTCCACTTTTCTTCAATAAAAGCAATGTATAATAAGCCCACATATCTATATAGAAAGATAAAACATATTCTTCTCAGAAAGTTAGCTCATAGCTGACAACTATGAAATCTACAGGACATAAAGTCTTGGTTAGAAGCTGATGCTTCATTCTTGAGGCAGAATTCCTTTTCCCTCAGATATACCATTATTCTGTTCTTGATGCCTTTATACTGATTGCCTTTATGCTTGATGCCTTTCAACTAATTGATTGAAGCCCATTTTATCTGTTGAACTAATAATCTCTCTTATATAATATTATCTTCCCATAAACATTAGCCGTATAAAATAATCTTCACAACAAATTTAATGTCCAGTTAATTTTTTTTTTACGGTAGCTCAATCATCTTAATATTCAAAAGTAAGCATTATACTTCAGCAGCAATATCTTAATGTTTGGAATATTTGAGAAAGTAATTATAACAACTTAGAGATGGTTTTAAAAATATCAGTTTCAGATATTATGTGGAAATGGGTTTATGAAAAGAATTCCCAGCCCTCCATGTAGACACTGACATACTCAAATACACCAAATGCATTTGATATAAACAAAGTACTGTAGACTGGAGAGGAGATTGTGACAATGCCTGGAGTGCAGTCTGGAAGGAATATTTTTGTCCAAAGTGCCTCTGAGTGATCACTTCAATCCATTGTCCCTCTAATCCAAGTCCTCCTCCACACATGTTGACAAATCACTGCATCTGCCCAGCTGATTTCTTTGCTTGCCCTTCATCTGGTCGACCTCCATCTTGCTTCCTTCATCATTGTTTTTTTGTTCCTCATGTTGCCCTTCTCAGTTAACAGACAAAAATGGCTTAGTGCACACACACACACACACACACACACACACACACACACACAGTATGTCCATATTTATTATGTAAACAGTTCAAGGATGGATGGCTGTAGTGAATTTTCTAGCTCCACCCATCATTTCTTCTCCTTCTAATATACATTCTATTTTCTAGCCATGCTAGATAGCTCCACTGATCTACACTCTTACCTACATTTTCTTTCTTTTTATATCCAAGCATTTTCACCGAACATTGGATCCCCCAGAACTGGAAAGACATGAGCTGGAATGTGGGTTTTGGGAAACTAAACCTGGGTTTTCTACAAGAGTACTAAGTGCTCTTAACACTGAACCATCTCATCAGCTCCTTTACTGAGTAATCATGATTAAGTTAGTTCATCTCCCTTAAATATTATTTCCTCCTTTAGATATCATCCTCAGATATTATTTATTTTAAAGAATAAATGGAGTCAAATATAATAATGTGGAAACTTTATAAAGGAGTGCAAATATCACTGTTATTTCTGAAGCTGTTTCCTACATGTGTGTCTTATGGACCCTTTGTCCATGGAAGACATGACTCATTCTATTATGAAATCACATTTATATGATTTTATGAAATTTTCTCCTTTGCTTTCTGATCTATGAGTAAAAAAAGAAATACTTCTTTTCTCACAAAAGAAAAATGTATATTCCTTTTTTTGTTTAATTTTTTGATATTTAAGGTATATGAAGAGAAAATATGATAGTCCCAAAGAGCTGTTAGAGAAATGTTGCATTGAAATAGTTTACAGTGGGAACATGGCCACTTACTAACCCATTCCATATATATGGAATATATATATTAATATATGCATATAGAATATGTGTGTTACTGATTAAATGTGTAAAAATTGGAAACATTTCAAGATAGGTTAGCACTGTGATATTTTAAAGTGTCTTCACTAAAGACAATATTAATCAATCTATGAGTTTAAAGAAAAGCAATAAAACCTATGATGGCCAAATTAAGTTTTATCTATAAAAATAAACCAGCCCTGTTAGAAATTTAAAAATCCTGATTCTTTAAGTGGCCCAGGAATACATTGGTGGTTGTTTTATTTGCTTTCCTGCTGCTGTGACAAAATACCCACTAAATGGATACTCGTGAAAAAAAAAAAGTAACCCAGGAATGCCTTATTTTGGATCACAGTTTAAAGGCACTACCCATCAGGGTAGAGATAAGGCTGGAGCTTTAGATCACATTGTATCTATGTTCAGGAACCAGATTAAGTGAATACTGGTACTTTTCCCAGTTTTTCCTTTCATTCAGGCAGGGACCACAGTTCATGAAATAGTATTGCTTGCATTTAGAGTAGTTCTTTCCTTCTCATTTAAATCACTCCATAAACTCCTTCACAATTTCTTCCAGAGGTTTGGCTCCTAAGTAATTCTAGAGATGTGAAGGGAACAATCAAGATTAATCATCACAGTGGTAGTTGATCTTTTCTACTCAGCTTATGCTTACATTCTCAGAAGTGCAAAATATCTAGAACTAGTTATTGATTTCTAACTCATAGAAACTGTATATGTTTGAAGGGGATAGAAATAGCGACTGTCCTGATTCAATCATGTTATAAATTTTGTATATATATATGTATATTGTGTATATATACATATATACACATACATATACACATATACACATATATACATATGTCTATACATGTATATAGTTATTTGCGGTCTCATAAATTTGTACTGTTTTGTGTCAAGTACAAACAAAAAGTAAATATATAAAGGGATCATAAATACGAAGAGATTTTTTTTTGAAATTAAAGTGGAATACCACAGGCAACCTATGTTATTTTTTTTTTAACAAAATGAAGCTATATGAGAAGGGGTGTACTTATTTGTAAGCAGCTATCTTTGATTCATCTTCATGGTACCCTATTTAAACACTCCCACTCTCTGCTCCCTGAAAACTCGGTGTCAGGAAGGAAAGCTGGCATTGTAGTGGGAACAGATGTGCAGTCACTTCCTTCCCTCTAGCTTGGCTAGGCTGTCGATAAAATTAGCAGTCTATACTAACACTGAGGGTTTGGAACACTGCCTCAAAAAAGCAGCATTTAGAATGTGCTCATGGCTTAAAAATCTTATACCAAGTGGAACTGCCTTCTTATCTCTGGTTGAGTAGAAGTATCGGGAGAAGACAAACTGTGTGGTTGCATTATAGTGGAATTTCTTTTTATGATGTGGGAATGAGGGCTCTATTTGCCCACCAATGGTAAATACTGTGTACATACTACTTATTCTGAGTATCTATCTATCTTTTCATTCTCTTCTCTGGTTTAGAATCCCAAATGTTGGTGATGCTTCCCTGCATATGTGTTAACTCAAAATCTCCTGGGCAAGGTGAAAGGAACAGCAAATATTTAGCTGGATTTCTCTGAAGTTCCCACACTTGGTGGTGGAATCTTCTGTTACCCAAGCAGATGCTGTGGCATTTCCTTTATAGGTTTTGGTTTAGTCTCTGAAGATGCTTGGATTATCTGTTTTGAGTTGTTATGCTTTGGAAGAAGGAGGATACCAGTCTGTGCACACAATTTAATAATAAATCATTTGAATTATATTCTCTGGGAATAATAGCAAGACATTTAAAAAATAAAAATAAAAACAGGATGTTAGCAACCTGAGTAATTCTGTTTTAAGTAGTGCCAGGTTAAAGGCATGATTGAACTATTTTTATTCACCAAATACAATCTTGTCATGTTAACATTAGAAAGTAGTTGAAATTCTCTAGAAATCAATGAAAGAATTGTTCACTTGAACTATGGGGCCACATGTGAGATGTTTTAAGGAAAATTGGTCTCTGGTCTTCTCCTGTAGCAGAAACCCTGACTCTGAAATGAGATCAGATTTTTAAGTTGCCACTAAATGAACAGCATTTAGCATTTTCCTTCCTCTAAAAGAGCTCATCAAGTAATTGCTCTCTAATAGCAGCCGAGCAGGATGACAAGCAGGATGAGGCGTGATGAAGCTAATGAAAATTTAAAGTCACCTCCATCCTCTGTTGGCTTGGAAAAAGCCCATCAGAGCAATGACACTTTCCACAGATAATGACATACCTTCTAAGATGATTGAAAGCAATACTTGCAGGAAGCACAGTGAGTCCTCCTGCTCCCCTAAATACAGCCAGTTCAAATTATTATAGTTCCTGGAAGGCTTTCTGATTTTCCTGTGCTAAATAGTACTGAAATTTGACAATTTCAAAGGTGAAAAGAGACTGAGATCCCTGTATTTAACTATAACTGATCTTGTAAATGTTTTATATAATGTCTACATAGTCTATGAGACTTTCACTTAAAGTATCTACTTTTAGATCCTGAACTGGTTCCACATATTTTTGAATTTGTTCCAGGAAACTTGCTTTAAAAATTGGGACATCTTCTAAATTACACAATACAGGAGTTTTGTCAAGGAAGGAAGGATCTTTTAAATTTGGTTTTACCTAACAACGGATACTGAGACAGTGACATTACTACACATATTTTATCTAGGAAGTGATCCCACAGATTACAGAAGCTATGGAAGTTGAGAAAGGAGAGTGCCAAAAGGAGAGTAAATGATAGATTACTGGTGGTGTGTAGATGATTGAGGTATAACTCTTTGGGGAGTCATATTAGAAACCATGAAGAATTTGCCTTAGTATTATCCCACCAATGGAAGAGGAAGAGGAAGCAGGGTTATTTATCTATGACCCTGGGGTTTTAGGAAATCCTGAAGGTGGGAGTTCTTGTGGTACTGGAGGAGCCCTCATACAGAACAGAAAGAATCAGCATTTGAGTGGGGAAAGCTGTCTACTCTAGCCATCAGCTCTACAGCGTCTGGAGGTGATGACAGAATGGATTGAGAGGTTGTGGGACTGAGTATACAGTAAGTATACTCTACAGTAAGCACACCATCAAATTTTCATATGCCCTTCTTTAATGTGTATCCTATTCCTCACTTCATATGTATAATAAATGTGCAATTATATATGTATAATTCACTCCTGGGTAAAGATTGGGAAGATAGCTATGTGACAGGATTGAGAAACAGCTCAGACTTGGACACTGGCAGGGAATTATAACAGTATTATAGTATTAAAGTACCAATATCCTGAGAAGCTTTGATTTTTGTTGTTGGTTTTAAGAAGTGCTCTTATTGTCCCTTTACTTGCTTATCTTGTATCAACAATCACCATGGTGTATCAGCCACTGTCATAACTCTTGTGGATCAAGTCCTCTTGGCTGTCACCATAGTCTTCTCTTTATTTTTGTGACAAATACTGTCTTGGCATCCTGCTTTGCAAACAGACACAGGGGAGCCTGTTTCCATGAAATACCTTCTATTGTCATGTAATCCTATGAAACACCACAACATTGATATTCCCAACACCAACGTGTTCCTTACTGTTTTGGAGAGAAGGAATATCACTTCAGCCTTCCAAAAACATAGCTGATTGGCAGGTATCTGGCTTCATTCTTATTTTTGCACTTTACATATATATATATATATATGCATATTTTAATTAACATTTTGAATTAATACATAATTATATCCTCCTTTCTCTATCCTCTCTCTAGATCCTTCCAAGTCCTCTCATTCACTTCTGCTGAACTTGAATAGGTCTTTTTTTATTGATTATTTTATTTATTTACATTTCAAATGCTATCCCCCTTCCCAGTTCCCCCTCTACAAGCCCCTCTCTCCCCTCCTCCTCCTTCCTGCCTTTACAAGGGTGCTCCCCCACTTGCCTACCCACTCCTCCCTCAGTGGTGAATAGGCCTTCTTAAACACAATGTTATTGAAATTCTGTGCTATATAATCTATGCTGTGTATGATGATCAATAGTATATGCTCTTTGTCAGAATCTAGGACCCTTGACGATCAGACAACAATAGCACTCCCCTTCCTCTGCTCTGTTGTGTCAGTCCAAAATACCTCATTTCTGAATGCATACGTATACTCATGCTCTTAAAGGTTATCAAAAATTGTAAGTAATGTGTAATATTGAGGCATCTCACTAGAGAACAAGCTAATAGATGTAGCACATTCCTGACACTGGATTTTCATTTGTTAGCTTGTGGTATCTGTAAGAGGTATTGTTATCCCATTACATTAAAACTTCATTGAAACTCTCTTCATATATGCATATGTTTATAATTTAGGGGGCTTCAGAGGTACTAGTTTTTCACATGACCCTCGTCCATCCAGTCCTCTCATTCTCCTCCACATAACACTTGCTGTTCTGTTATTTTCCTTATCATGCTCTTTCTTTTTTCCCTTGAAAGCTCCTTTACCAACACCCTGACCTCTATGGGAATTCCAAACAATACAGAAAGACCTAAAGATTCAAAACCAACATCCAAAGATGAGAGAAAATAGGTGACATCTGTGTCTTTCTGGGTTTGTTTGTTTATTCAGAATGGTATTTTTAGCTCAATGAATTTACCTAAAAAATTAATAATTTAATTCTTAAAAGCTGAATATTACATTATATAAGTTTATCACATTTTATGATTTATTCATCTGCTAATGAACTGTTGTAGAAATTACATTAAATCCCATCTCGAGTTTCTACCCTGCATTTGACCAATTAGTTCCCGAATGAAAGACACACACAACTTTTATATTTATAATAAGCCTTAAGCAGCAGAAGAGTTGGGTAGCTGCCTACCTGTATGCTGTTAGCATCTATTTTCCTATTGATAACCCTGAGTTATTACTTATTATGTTTCATCTGGGCTGCTCTTTGCTCCAGTTGGTCAGCCCTCAGGGCCACACTCTTCTGACTCTTAGTCCATGCCCACTCCTCCTTCTGTGCTCTCTTCTTCCTTGTGGTCTTCCTGTCTCTGCAAGCCCCTGAAACCTAAACCCCACCTATGTCTCTTCTGCCCAGCTATTGGCTGTTGCCATCTTTATTCACCAATCTGAAATAACATGGGGGTAGGTTTACAGGGGCTATGTGCAGACTTCATGACTTGGGGGGGGGGGCTTCTCATTTAACATTACAATAGACAGTAAAAGACAAAACGTCAACATCAGGCTGTTTTCATTTCCTGGTTATTGTGAATAGAATAGTCATAGGTCTGAGGGAAACCTACTATTACTCTAGTATTATCTACTATTACTCTGCAAATTGGACACATTATTAAAATGACTCCTAGTAGCCTCTCATTATATCCATAAACTAGTACATCTCTCAAACCTCATCATAAAATCATTTTTTTGCAGTAGATGGCAATTAACACGGAAACTCACAACTTGTTAAGGGACATAAAAACAAGTAACTGAAGCACTGAGCCATAAATGGGACATCTGTGTTATGTCCTTTTTGCTTAAGGCTCAGGGATCATTGTGGAAGAGGGAGAAGAAAGAGTGGTTGCATGTATCATCTCACAGTGGCTATGACAGTAGAAACAAGATCTGTGTAAACTCAAGACAGTCAAACTCCCAATATGTAGGGGTGAAGTTTGTACTATATGCTATTCTTAGCTGAAGGAATGACACATTGGTACTTTATAGCGTCTAGATGAGGGAGAGTTAGCGTTCCTTAAAGGCATGGCCATGGCAGGTCTAATGTGCTCCAGGGGATGGCCGCACACTTATGAGTATACACCTAGCACTAATTGGACTCAACAGTTCAAAAACTGAATGAAGGTTATAAAATCAGGTGGGAATGAAATTGGGGGAGGGTAGGTCTATGAAGTGAAGGAGGAAGATGAATATGATCAAAACACAATGTGTGAAATTCTCAAAGATCTAACTAAACACT
Organism: Mastomys coucha; assembly: GCF_008632895.1. Classification (NCBI taxonomy): domain Eukaryota; kingdom Metazoa; phylum Chordata; class Mammalia; order Rodentia; family Muridae; genus Mastomys; species Mastomys coucha. The sequence goes on from NW_022196913.1 coordinate 83,620,247, forward strand.
TTTACAAAGTAAAATGATTGAAAAATGCCCCATTGAATGTCTATTGTTGTGATAGTTATGGAAAGGCTGACAAATTATTACTCTTCTCTTTGGAATTGAAAAGAGTGGTACAATAGATTTATTTAAAAATTTACTTGGCATATACATATTCATGGGCTGTAACGACTACCTTCTGAAGCTCATTACAGGAATTAGTAAATGACTAAAACTCTTACTATTATATTTGAAGAGGAGGTTTGAAATTTGTTTTATCCTGCACAAAGAACTTGTTTGATGTATATTTCATGAGCTCTGGGTGGGAGGGAACATTTCATATTGCAATATAAGCAAGCTTCTAATCAAACATTTATGTCAGCAAGAATTTTCTTTTGTAGAAGAAAGATAATATGATTAAAAAGCTTAAATAGCATAATCATGCCCTAAAGTCATGAATTCTATTTGGGAAAGACAGAGACCAGGCAGGAGCACCAGCAATGGACAGTTGCTGACAACTGCATTGAATCAAGAGCATGACACATGGATATGGCTTTTGATCTTGACTTCACTGGGAAGCCCCTTAACCTGCTCTTGTAACTGAGCCCTTTCTGTCACACCTACCTGAGTAACAAAGCATTTGAAAGTGTTAATTTTAAATTTCCCGTGTCATTTTTATGTTTGAATGAGACAAAACAAAGTCTCAGTCAAAAACTGAATATTGTTTGTGAATAATTCCTGAAGGGGATAGAAAGTGCTTTAAAATGCATTCATTTCAGCTGGTGTTGACATAACAACCACTGGTTTCTATCCATTCCTTCTGTACAAGTTGTTATGGAGAAAAGTTCTCAAAGACCCTGAAATCATTTTTTAGGAAACGTGCATAAACTGGTATCCTGCATCAGATCTCCTATGTTCTCCCACCTCCACTATCTTATGTGTGGATGTTGAGAAACTGTAATAAATCTGAGATCTGAGTAATGATTACCGGGCTGTTCTCTCTCTTCTGCTTTTCTCTCTGATGAGATCATGGCTATCCAATTGTCATTGTGTGTGTTGTGTTATATTAATGATTTAAAAGGCATTTGCCTACTGCAGACATTCAGTGCTGCCACCTGTGGGTGGGCCATGCTGGAGTTATATTTTGAATGAGGAAATTTTGTTCAAATGACCAGTGTCCTTGAGATACTGGGCCCAGCTGAAGGCTTGTTGTTTAGCCAAGAGCAGAAAATGGGAGAGATTTTACTGTTTTCAACCCATGCCTTATAAAATACTCACAATATCTCCTGCTGTGTCATATGAGTCAACAATTCATTAATCTTAAATTGTAGCTTTCATGGACCTAATACTAGAAAGACTAACATTACCACAGTACTTAACATATTATAAGTTTCCAATAATCAACTGATTATTAGAATAAAATCTGATAATTGTAGTAAAAATTCAATGCACTAACACATTATAAAAATTGCTATTGATCAATAAAAATTAGATTCTAAATATGAATGAAATATAATTTTGAGTCTTTCTATGAAGCTTAAATTTACTTTCATTGATGTCATGTGAATTTCCTGAGGTTTTCCAAAGCCAAAATTTCTTTTATGTAAGTAATCTAGTAAAATAATGGCATTCAATGGATCCTCAGTATTGATTAATGAACCTTCTTTTAGGTTTTCTTCTAATTAAAGAAATCAATATTTTATTTTATTTTTCATAATTCAGCTTAGTTTAAAAGCTATTTCATACAGGAAAATTTAATTTTATATAAGCTCAGTTCTATTACTGGCCTTGATCTGATTACTTTAAACAGAGAACTCATGCTTTGCTAATAGCCTTGTGTGAGTAGCAAAATTTATATAACCTGATGTGACCATTACATGATAAAATTTTAAGACAGACATAAAATTTCTTCATACCATTTTCCAAAAGTTATTCAAATATTTAAAAATTTAGGACCTTTACTTATCCTGAATTGATGAAATATTCTGAAAACCAGGTCTTTGGGTCCTCCAAGCCCTTTATAGAACACATATGTGTATCATTTTAGGCATTAAACTGTTCTATATATGCTTTCCCTAGCAGGTTAATTAGTAAAAACAAGCATGCATCTTGGAGTTTGACAATGTTAGACTTCAATTCTAATTGATATTCACCATATATCCATCTGGCTTTGGTCATTTTCTAACTTGTGAGAGTTCATTATTTAAAATTCTAGTAGCGATGCTGCTTATTCAGGGAAGTGGAGAGGATTGTATTAGCTAATGTGTGCATGACTTCAGGCATATCTGAGAAATTTTGTACACCTAGGTTGGATAGAAACCTTGCAAGATAAACCCAACATACTTACAAGGACTTAAAAAAATATCCTTAGTAATTAAACATTTAACATTCCTCATTGCTTTAAAACCCAAGTGGGGATTTTCATAGCTAGACCTTTACTGTGTTTATCTGGGTCTTTACAAAAGAAGCAAACCCAGGACTTAATATGAACGTTCATAAGAAAATAATGTAAAGGGAACCAAGAGAATTTTGAGATCCACAAGACTGTGACATGAGTTGACCTCAGGAGAGGACAGGGGGGAGAAGAGATTATATGGAAGCAATACAAATCCAGTTTTGTTTTACGTAAAATTTCTACAGACACCAGTAGTTTTAAGACTCAGTCTCCATTAAAGGAGTCTTGCATCTCCCTGGAATAGTTCTGCCTTGTTATCCTTGCTCTGCTCAGTTGCTGGCCAGAAGAATCCCGTAGAAAGTAAGGTTTTCATGTGCTATTGTACAGGTATTGACAAATAGTGGCTAGGCTAATCAGTTAGTTATCCCTGCAGCTGGAGTTTAGAGTAGTACATTTTAAAAAAACATGTTAAACTTTTCTCTCAACATCCTGACTTCATCCCCAGCATCATTTTCCTTTAATCTTCAATATCTGACAGTTTCCATATCCATGTTTATCATAGGTCTTGTTATTCCTGAGGAATATGCTGCTTCTGAAAATGACTCAGGACATTCTCCATCCTCTAGGGAAAGCCCATTAACTGTCCTCTCTCTCATTGTAACTTCTGTGACTTTGCTTATCATACTCAATCCAGTATCTACAATGTATCACAGTAGTCAGTATGTTGCATCCAGTCCATTTTTCCTCTTTTCTCAACTGTATTCACTCATCATAATTCAAATTGCATTTACATTAAATTATTCTATCACTTTACAACAGAACCTTAGAAATGGTTGAAGATCTTCTTGATCTTTCCCCACTCTGTTTCTTGGTCTCAATCTATACATACTGCTACCATTTTAACCATACAATGATTCTTCAGCACTGGTTAAAATCTGTGTTTATACTCTGCTTGTACATGATGCAAAATGAACATTTTATAGCCATACTTTTCTCCTTATACCTTTGCACCTGTAAATTATTATCAGTTGAAGGTTTGCAGTATGTTTTATTGGGAAAATTTGGGAGAAATACTGTAAGCTTACTGAACAGTCAGATTTACGCTACTGTAATGAAACAAGATTTATTTAGACTTATAGATTTGGAGACTTCAATCCAATATCTAAGATTTCCAGGTGACAATGATAAAGAGGGCAAAGGATCAAACTGCTTACTTCATAAGGGAGCAAAATCAAAACCTAATAAGTAAGTATGTAGTGGCTTGTGTTCTCATGCTAATTGTTACTCAAAAATCTGTTTGCAGTGTCCCTCACACATCTAAAGGAAGTCTGTCCCCAGTTGGTTTTTGACTGTTCAAAAGAGTTACTGGCAGCCAATGGCTGGGCAGAGAGACAGAGGTGGGACTTTTAAGATTTCTGGGACAGGACTGAGAAAGGAGGAAGGAGGAAGAGGGGATTCCACCATGATGGGGCATAGGAGGAGGACCACATCCGAGAAGTGCAGGAAGGAAAGACAGCTGACATGTAGGTGCAGGGGAAATCAGACCCAGAAAAACTGCCCAGCAGGGTCTAGGGCACCAAAGATAAAATATAGATTTAGTATTAACTCAAGAATAGAGGAAGAGAGTGTGTGTTAGGCACGTGGAATTAGGGAGTGGCACAGCCATTGAGCTGTTTAAGGTATTTAAAATATAAGACTGTGTATGTGTGTCTTTGTTTTGGGAATCCACAACATTGGAACAGTAGCCAGAAGCATGAGTGCTCCTGCTGAGAAGTATAGAGTGAATTAACATAGTACCAGAAATATAGAACAGATTAATATAATACTTATATAAGTATGTAAATATGAAAATAAATAAGAAAAAAAGGGAGGTCTCACTATTGTCCTTCAAGGGCATGAAATGCAGTCATTGACCCAATGACACAAATAGTTTGTACTGGGTCTCATTTCTAAAGGACTTACTAAAGTGCAAGTCAGCAACCTATATCTTCTAATCTATTCTCATTCTTGTTTACTTATGATCTACAGCATAAGATCCATGAGGAAAAAAATCTTGTTTTTGTTATTCACTGACATCTGCAACTATGGACAATAATATTAACTCAATGAAATTTTTAAATAAATAGATTAATTTATTCAGCAAAGGAAATCTACATAAACTAAATGAGTTTTAAAGTGATTATTGGTGGAGTCATTCTTTCTACAGTATCAGGATTTATTGCATAATGGCAAATTTTACAAGAAACAAAGGGCTTGATAAAACCTTTGTCAGTCTTACTTCTATTGGTAGTACCTGTCATGTTTTAAGATAAGTTTTTACTATGCTGCCTAACTTGTCTTCAAGTTCTTATTCCTCTTTCTTTAGCCTCCCAAATGCTAATAATACAAGTATTTGTTGCATATATAATGTATATATACATTATTGTATTTTATTCTTTGGGCTACTTCAATTTCTGAGATCATTCCTAATCATATTGCCCTAACTTGTACTATTTTTATTCAGTTTATGTTTACTATCTGTGGTGATGCAATCTTCACAAAGCTGAAGAAATAGATACATATTCACCTGTATAGGTATTATATGCAAATAAAAGGATTTGTGAGTCTAATTAGTAGAACACATGGTGATCCTGAGCATTCAAAGTGAGAAGTGAAAGTGGACAGCATTCCATTTGGGCAGAATGATTGGGACTTTGTCAAAAGGAACATGGTCACAGTCCTCAGTCCAAGAGAAGAACCTGTTTTAGGAGGAAGCAGAAAAATATGGACCATTGAATCAACTAAACAAGGCTCATATAGCCTGACAGACACCTAAACATCAAGCATGGGCCCTGCATGGATCTACATCACATCCTTCCTCTCTGTATATGTAATGATCCTTAGCTTGGTGTTTTTGTGGGACTCTTAAGAGTGGGACTGGGTGTGTCTCTGACTCATTTGCCTCTTCTTGGGACTCTTTCTCCCATTAGGTTGCTTGGTTCAGCCTTGATATAAGGGCTTTTGCCTTGTCTTTTTTTTTCTTGTTCTGTTGTGTTTGGTTGTTATTTTTTGAAGGCCTTATCCTTTCTGGAGGGAAATGGAGAAAGAGAGGATTTAGAGGAGGAGAGGGAAGGTAAAGGGAAGCTGGGAGGAGGCGCAGAGATTGTGGATGGGATGTATTGTATGAGAAGAATCTACATTTAATTTTGTATTTTAAAAGGAATAAGATTTAGGATCACAGCTCAGCAGAGCTTCATTGTCTCCTGGTGCATCAAGTCCTGCACCACTTTGCACTCTTGCAGAGCTGCCTGCCCAGCGTGATATTCTGAAATCCCTTTACACAAGCGGTTCTCAACCTTCCTAATACTGTAACCCTTCATAAAGTTCCTCATGTTGTGGTGATCCTCAACTCATAAAATTATTTTGTTGCTAATTCATAACTGCAATTTTTGCTACTGCTATGAATTGTAAGGCACATATCAGTGTTTTCTGATGGTCTTAAAAACCCCTGTGAAATGGTCAATCAGTCCTCAAGGAGTTCACGATTTACAAACTGAGAGCCACACCCTTACACCATGGTCAAAATAAATCTTTCTTTACATTAGTTTTTTCAGTCAATTATCTGCCACAGTGATACAAAATTAACTAAGAGGCAAGTGATTGAGAATTGTGTTAAAGGATTTAAAAGTAAGCAGAATGAACGAGGGGAAGATGCACAGTGCATCTTTCTTCATTCTTCTCATTTATAGCACTTTACAGTATGAAAGAATACCTAGACCATGGTCCTTGATTACAGAAAGAGGTACTGACTTTTGTTGTAGCTTCCTTCTTCATTGAGGCCTTTAGATACATCACTTTGCTTTTCCTGCATGATTAAGTAATTAGATTAAGATCAGTGGTTAGATTAGATCAACAATGAGTCTCTAGTGACTTAATGGCAGATGGTTAGGGGAGGTAGATTAGAGAAATAAAGGGTATCTTATTCTCTATTTCCTGCAGTCTTAATCATAAATCCAGCAAACATAAAGTCCTATTGTAAGAATTGTGTTGGCTCACAACTTCCTTAATTGTTCTCCACTTCATTTTTAGAGACAGAGTTTATCAATGAACATGGATCTTGCCAGTTCACATGGATTGGCTAAGCCACTTGGAATTACCATCTCACATGCTTACTTGTGTTCTGGGGGACCAAACGCAGGACTATATGCTTGCAAAGCAAGAGCATCACTGATTAAGCCATGTCCTTTCTCTGTTACCTTTATTTGTTGTCCTCTTCACTTGAGAAAGTTGGGTAGTTTGCAAATGTTTGTCAAGTTCCATGCTAATACTTATCACTAGCTAGTACTTATCACTGAAGTTTCCTATTTTTTGATGTGAGTTTGTCTCCTACAATATTAGCATTTCAAGGACAAACATGTCTCCCAGGCTTCAAATCTCTCTCTTAACAATCACAACAACAACAAAGAAGACAATAAAAATCCATGTAAAAGAGGCGAAAGAAAAAGTAAAACAGGGCTGGAGAGATGGCTCAGCGGTTAAGAGCACTGACTTCTCTTCCAGAGGTCCTGAGTTCACTTCCCAGCAACTACATGGTGGCTCACAACCATCTGTATTAGGATCTGATGCCCTCTTCTGGTGTGTCTGAAGACAGAGACTAACTATATCATGGAAATTTATAGTTCTAAGCTTTTACATTCAAAATAAGAAAGAACACAAATAAGTGAATTAATGATGAAGTTTATGAATTTTGAAAACTAAGAAAAAAATAAACCTAAATCTAGTAGACCACAAGAAATAATGAAAATCAAAACATAAATTAATGAGATCAAAACAACGAAAACAATGCAAACAATCAATGAATCTAGAAACTGGTTCTTAGAAAAGATAAAAAAGATCAACAAAACAACACACACTTGACCTAATTAACAAAAAGGAAGAAACTAGATGAGCCAAATGAACAGAATCAGAAATAATAGGGAAATATTTCAACAAACAAAGAAATTCAGAAAATTGTAAAGGAATATTTGGAAAGCGTATACTTCATTAAGTTGGAAAATCCAAAGGAAGTGGATAAATTTCTAAATTCAAATTTTGCAAAAGAACAAGTCCTAGACAAGTGTCACTGGCCTTATTTTTCTTGTATTTCCACCAAGGAGCTATGTACGCAATGATGCTCAGGCTCTAGGTCCTCATCCCAGGAGCAACAGAAGGAAAAGCATTCACTTTTAGGTTATCATAGAAGCACAATCTGCATTTAGTTGGAGCAGTGGTAGCATATGACACAACATTATCTGGCAACCAAAATGATTTGAGAGTAGAAAATGACCCAAATGTATTTTCTATAAGTGTTTCTTTATATTCTCAAACACTGGAATAAAAATATGAAATTTGTTATTGTATTAACAGTTGGGTTATCCCTGAAAACATACATAAAAGTAAAATTATGCACACTGAAGAGGTTGTATGTATGCATTTGGGAATAAATATGGCTATACAAATATCTCCATAACAACAGTTAATGATAAAAGAGGCCATGTGTTTGGAAGATAAAAGGAGTAGTGCATGGGAGGCTTTGGCTGTCGGAAGAAAGGGGGAAGTGTGTAATTATAATCTCAAAAATAAATAATAAAACAGATTTCTGCTATTGCTAAAGACTGTTCAATTTCCCATCGAGGCAATCAAAGTATCCTTTAATTACATAATTGCTTATCAATGAATGTGGAATAAAGCAGGAGGAGGTAACAGGAAGAGAATTCAAGAAGACTTGCTTCTGATTAGGATCTCATCTTCAAGGAGTATTGATGGTATGGTCATGAATACTTGCTAGAAGTTAAAGATTTAGTTTATGAGTTTTCTTTTTTTAATTGAAAGCAGATTCTTTTTAGAATACATTGCCCTGACCACAGTTTTCTCTCTCTTCACTCTTCCTAACACCCCACCACCACCACCACACACACACCTCAGATGTTTCACTAATACATTATGCCTTACTGAAAAATTGAGTTTATGTTCTGAATAGCAAATGAACAACACTTCTGTTTTCACTGTTGAGAAAACTTAGTTTAAAAAATAAGCCTTATTTTTCTGATTTATCAAGAAGTAATTATTTACCTTGTTCTGCATGAGAGGTCGTGGTTGTATCAGAATGATTGCTGTTAAGGTAGTTTCCTAAGAGTCCATACTGCAAGGTGTCATGTTGAGTTGGATGCTTTGTCTCCATTTGGAAGTAAAATCAGAGCTCCTTCACCAAGTGTGGATTGCCTGAATAATGAAAGAGGTGCTCTGTCCTGTGCAGCATGTCCAAAAAACATTAGTTAAGATTGGCTAATCTTTAGTCTGCATGAACTCTCTGAGGGTGATCATATTGTATTCTTGGTAAAAGATGAGATGCTAGGAACAAAATATTAGGCTCAAATGAAATGTTTTCTATATTCATTCTGAGGTCATTACTATTATCCAGAGCTATATTAGATACTAAAATGTAAAAAAGCCAATTTTCATGCTGAGCTGCTCAGTTTAAGTAACTTGAATTTCACACTATCACCTCTTATTCCTATATTAACTTCTGACAGAAAACACAGAAACTTAATTTTGACAGACTAAATATTTGTATCTTTTGGAAACTAGAACATTCCATCATTTAAAAACAGAGCACATATATTCCTTAAAATGAGATTTTTTTTTGCACTTACTTGTGGGCTGTGTTTAAAAATAGCAGTATAGAATTATGAAACTGGAATGGAAACTTAATATTTTTGAGGTCAGAACATAGTTTATTTGGCCCATTTCCCCTTTAATTTTGTCCTTCTTGGCCATTTCTCCTTTTATGTGTATGAAATACCAGCTTACTCAGTTCGATGAATGGCTGTGAGCCTCTACATCTGTGTTAGTCAGATACTGTCAGAGCCTCTCAGGAGATAGCTATATTTAGGCTGGCTTGCCCTTCCTTCAGTCTCTGCTCCATAGTTAATCCCCCTTTTAAGAAGGAATGAAATGTCCACCTTTTGGTCTTCCTTCTTCTTGAGTTCCTTGTGGAATGTGGGTTGTTCTTCCTGTATTCCAGACTTCTGCGCTAATAACCATTTATCAGAGAGTGCATACCGGGTTTGTTCTTTTGTGATTGGGTTACCTCACTCAGGATGATATTCTCCAGATCCATCCATTTCCCTAAGAATTTCATAAATTTATTGTTTTTAATAGCTGAGTAGTACTCCATTGTGTAGATGTACCACAATTTCTGTATCCACTCCTCTGTTGAGGGACATCTGGGTTGTTTCCAGGTTCTGGCTATTATAAATGGACCTAGCTTTGGTAGTAATGTCATTCATGGATTTTAAAATGTCACAAAGTTAGTTAATACTAGAATGTATTTACACTTGCATTGCTTCTCTTCCAAGAGCCACAAACAAACATATCATTACAACTTTAAAATGAATTTTACTGCCCTGTATTTTGATATTTTTCTATTAGCCTAATTTAAAGAATAACATAAGATAATGAAGTTATTTTTTGTTGACTTTACTATGGAGAAATAATTGAAAACAGTTTACAAGTAATATAGACTCTTTTCTATGAATATTTAGAAATGATACATTTTTTATTTTTAGGATACCAGAATTTCTTTTAAATGGGAGTTTTCTGCGTTTGTTTCTGACCACATTCTATCGTTTTCATGAATGTTTAGAGATGACACATCTTTCTTTTCTAGCATACCAGGAATTTTTAAAGAGGAATTTTCTACAGTTGTTTCTAAGTAAATAACTAACCCTCTTCTCACATTAGCCTTTGGGTGGGTCTGATTGAAACCCATTGGAGTGAATGATTATGAGTGGCTTAATGGTCTCCATTTTGCTTTACAATGCTATGTTGATGATACATATGTAGCTGAATCATCAGAAGTTCTGTCTTCCTTTTCTTAACTATTTCTTCACTTTTCCCTTTTTGCATGCTTCATGTATTTGAAAATGGTGATTCATCTCATAATTCTTTGCTAGTAGAACAGGTGTACTGAATTCCATTACAGATTTGTATGACTCTAAAACACCCAAGCTGATTACATTATTACATCTTAATACAAATTACAGTACAATAGTGACAGCTCCGATGTTATAAAATTAACAAATGAGTAAGACATGTAACTTTTATGAGGAATATACACAATTAAAATAAGATGTTTCAATCATTTATTATTTAAATCTTTCCTTGACAACTTGGTAGAGTGAGTTTTGCTATATCTTGCTTTTACAGCCAAGAATTATTTCAAGGCCTGTCTCCATATGTAACTTGGTGTAATGCCAGGGAAATGTGTATGCTTCTTAATGACATATGGAGAAGCATACCCATCTATCCTGTTTTAGAATATAGCAAATCCTTTCTAACACTTTCTAGTAAGGATTTGCTCCTTCCACTTGTAAGTCAGTTGCTTTTTCTAAGCCTCTCTGTGCTTTTCATATGTTAACACTCACTGCTGTATCTTTCGGTTTGAATGGAAATGTTCTATTCTCAGTACTTTTGGTACATGGAGGCCATCCTTAAGGATCTGTTTCCTTCCAACATCATAGGCACTGTTTAAAAGAAGGAAGACTGAAGGGGATGGAAATATGTCTCAGTTAGTAAAGTGCATGCTGAACAAGCATTACAGCTTCAGTGTGATGCCCAGGACTCACATAAAAGCTGGGCTACCAGTGATTCCAGTGTAGAGAAAATGGACAATCTGGGGTGGTTTCTTAATTGAGGAAATGTGGACCCTATAGAGTTGATAGAAAATAGTTAACAATAAGATCTGGGCTGGAGTACTTGGAAGCCAATGAATGATTCATATCAAAACAAAGAACACCATCATAAAGTTACCAACCTTGAACAACATTTAGTTTCACCCTAAAGGTGGTACTTGGGGCCATCTATGGGTCTTGTTCCCCAGAAATATCATAAAAACTTCCTGCTACCAAGTAAATTCTCAGAAAACAGAGGTAATGTTCAAGGTTCTCCAAGGATACAGCTTGGTCAGAGATGCTATTTCCAGGAAAAATGGCAGCCCAGACAGCTATTTCTCAGAGAAAGGAAGGACATGCACTATCTAGCATCCCAGCTTTTTAAACAGATATGTGAAACAACTACTAGGAATATAAGATCATTAGAACTATAAGCAGGAGACTTGAATAAAGTTAGACAATAAGGACAATTTTCTCTCAATCCAATTTTGCCAAATGTCCAAATGTGTTACCAAACTCCCAAGGAAATGGGAAATAAGTTCTCAAGGGAGAATGTCACTGTCTTACAGCCGTGTCCTGATGTGAAGCTCCAGCCTCAGGCTCATGAGTGCTGTAATTACAGTTGTACAACACACATTTTTATCCTATAATTTCTGAATTAGGACTTCGGACTCAAGAAGGAGGTGTCTTTGTCCCTTGTTCAGAGTTTAAAGAGGAAATCAATATATTTCTAGGGTTGTTAGTTTACCTGGAGGCCTATTTCAGTTAATTAAGAGAATTATTGTGGGAGTGATATCCCATTCCTCTTGTCATTTAATCTAATCCCATCAAGAGAATGACATCCTGCCAGCTTTATTATATCCCACAGGTCATAAGACCTGTCTACACCCAAGGAAGGAAAGTTACATAAGTGGAGAGGACTACATGTCCAAAATGGGGTCATTATAGCTTTTAAAATTTTTCACCTAAAATTTTGTTATCTAGTACATGCTTACTTATTTCTTTGGTTACATTTATAAGATTTTGAGATGAGTCTCTTTCATACTGAACATGAATATTTCAACAGTTTGGCAAGCAATAGGTTCAGAATTAATGAAATCCAGAGAAGATTCTTTTGACATTAGAAGACAAAAGATATACATAAGATGCAATTTAGAAGAAAATTTGATTTACTTGTGAGTAATTTTTCTGAGTTCTTAATTTCCTTGTTCTACATACTGTGTGTGTTTCCTTAGTAAACTTTAGTTGGAAACTGCCTCTAAGGATATTCAACAGGTTCAAGGAATTGGAACAGCAGACAATAAAATGTTAAAAGTGATTGGCTCTTAGAATACCAATAACATTTTTGGCCACAGGATCAATAATTTTGCTTCTACTTGTTTCTGTATTCTTGCTAGTGTTATTCTTTCAGCTCTCCTTCTCTTACACTTTCATCTTGTTTATTTCATAACTTTTCTTTTGTTTGACTTTTATTTCATTTTATAATTTCAACTTTCTTTTATTATTTTCTTTTCATACATGGTCATCCCTTCTTTCTAGTATTGTTACTTTTGAATGAAAGTAACATATATACACACATACACTTATGTATGTCTGTGTAAATTCATGCTCACATGTCTGTGTACAAGTCAGTGTGGTACAATTTGTTAGCCTTGCCATTGTGTAATTGGGGTAAATGTCTTCTTTCACTCTGAGATGGACAAGTCAAGATCAAATGGATCCTGGCCAGAATAAATGATGCAGATGCCAATGACATATGTGTCCTTTGAAAGTTTTATAAGTAAATACAGCAAAGAGATTTGTTGAAGACACTGGCTTGCAGTTGAAACTGTAGTCTAATAGAACTCTGAGGATCAAGTGAAACAAGGTGTCATGATAGAGTTTCTGAAGCTTTTGAGGGGAGCAGATACTTATCCAATAGTTGTAGCACATTTTCCAGTAGAGGTGAGAGAAGTTAGAGGACAGTGAGTATTGGTGATGCTTTCGTTTTAAACCTATCACTTTAGGAGTCATGCCACAAGGTAATCCTGCTCTATGGACACTGCTAGTCGGCAGCAATATTAACTAAGATGGCCTCATAAATTTCTGACAATTACCAGAAATATTTATGACAATTATCCAGAAGAAATAAGCCACATGTATTTAGAATGTAGTTGTGTCTCTGCTTTATGATACAAACAGTTGAACTTCCAGATTCAGTATATTTACTGAATCTATATATTTCAGGGGCCCAGGTTAGTTGAGAATGTTGGTCTTCCTGTGGAGTTCCTATCATCTGTAGAGCCTTCAATTCTTCCCCCAACTCTTCCATAAAGGTCCTAGACCAATGTCCATCTGTGAGCATGTGAATCTGTTTCAGTCAGCGGCAGGGTAGTGCCTCTCGGAGGACATTTATGCTAGGCTCCAGATACAGTATATTTTGGTGTGAGAGCATTATCAAGGTTTTTTTCTATGCATGAAAATTTTTATCTTTCTTTATTTAATTTTTTCTTTTTGTCCATCAGTGAGTGCTGTTGCTTGAGATGGAGTCAGAGCAGGAATATGATGTTTTTAATTTTTGACATCTGTCCTTAAAACACAACACAGCAGACAGAATCTATCTGTAAATGACATAATACCAAAAATACCAAATGGAAACTTAACAAATTTGAAGTACTCATCACTGAACATGGAGATTAAGAATAGATGTAGGATTGAAGGGAAAAAGATAATTGATGTGAAGTTAAAAGTCTATATGGAATCTATGAAGGTGACCCTAGTGAAGACCACTAGTATTGGAGGATATGAAGTCTGAAGTAGCCATCTTTTGTAGTAGGCTGGGGTTGCATTCAGTTGACTTGTTGGCTGATGGGATTTCTATCCCCAAACTACCCAAACTAATTCTAGGACAGAAAGTCATTCAGAAAACTGACAACAGGGCCCCATTGCCCAGGACAACAGCCACAAATTTCATTGAATGTAGAGAGGTACAGTTGCTGTTTCCATGAAACTTCATCCCTACATTCTAGTTTCTTTGGTGCTTGAAGGCACTCTTCAAGCTACAGGAACACCAACCCAGCCACAATACCTTTGACCTATGATATGTTTCACCTGTGATATGTGCTAGAGCAATGGTGGGGCAGAACTTGTAGGAGTAACCAACCTATATCTGGTTTAACTTAAGGCACTGCAAGGAGATACACTGCCTGGATAGTCATGAACCAGAGACTGTATAGCCCAAATAGTACTAGAAAGGGAGAGAGAGAGAGAGAGAGAGAGAGAGAGAGAGAGAGAGAGAGAGAGAGAGAGAGAGAGAGAGAGACAAAGACAGAGAGACAGAGACAGAGAGAAAGTGCAGAGAGACAGAGACAGAGAGAAAGTGCAGAGACCCATAGTCAAACATTATGTGGGGAAAGTTTCTAATAAAAGATACCCATCAGGTCCCTCATATTAGAGCTTGAGGAACCTCTGGAAGAAGGGATGGACATATTGTAGGAGTCAGAAGGGATGGAGGACACCAGGAGAACATGGTCCATTTATCCAATTGAACAGGAGTCATGTGGGCACACAGAGACTGAAGCAGCAAGCACTAGGCCTGCATGGGTCTCCACAGGGTTTCTATGTATACTTTATGACTGTTAGCTTAGTGTTTTTGTTGGACTCCTGACAGTTGGACTGAGAGTTTCTCTGACTCTTTTGCTTGATTTTTTGGTTCTCCTTTTTTCCTGTTGGACTACATTTTTCAGCTTCGATATGAGGACACTTGCCTTATCTTATTTTACCTTCTTTGTCCTGTTTGATTGTTATCTCATAAAAGACCTGCTCCTCTCTGAAGGGAAATGGAAATTGAGTAGATCAGAGGAAGAGGGGATTTGGAGTGGGTGGGGTGGAAGAAATGTAGGGAGGGGAATCTGTAGTTGAAATACATCATATGAGACACAAATCTATTTTCAGTTAAAAGTTAAAAGAAAAGAAAATCCAGTAGAGAATTGATTGTGTAATGAGAAGAAGATGGTCAAGTTCCAGAACAGCATATTTCTCCCACTCTGCATCTGGAGTTCTCAGACAGCTCTCTGAAAATTACTGGGTGATGCTCCTTAGGGCTAATAAACTTCATTAGTTTCAGCTAGGGAACTCATCATTCTGGAACAACAGAAACCTGAATAGAGCTGCTTTAAATCTATTAAAAATTCCATATTCTTAAATATTATAAATAAAACCTAAAATGATTGAAGTATCTCTACTTTTGTTGATAAGTTTGGTGTAAAAAAGTCTTAGCATCTACTAAAATCAACCTTATAAACATATAAAAATCATCTTTTAAACATGTTCAAAATAAGATTCTGTGATCATTGCTACAGCTTGGAAAGATATGCCTCAAAGCTTCATGTGTAAAACAGCTTGGTATCCAGCGTGGTATCCTTGGGAGGTAGTTTAGCCTGAGGTGAGTAGGAGAGCATTAGGACATTGGAATCCTCCTGACGTGGACTGTAGGGCTCCAGTCTCTTCTGGCTCTTTGCTTCTGAGCTGTAAGACAGGTTTCCCCGCACCATGTTTGTCTTGCATCATATGCTAATTTGCCATAGCTTAAGCAAGGCCTCTAATCCAGCATTTCTCAACCTGTGGGTCACAACTCCTTTGGAGATAGAATCCCAGATATCCTGTATATCAGATATTTACATTACATTCCAAAATAGTAATAGAATTACAGTTATGAAGCAGCAAGGAAATAATTTTATGGTTGGGGGTCACCATAACATGAGGAAATGTATTTAAGAGTCACAGCATTAGGAAGGCTGAGAACCAAGGTAATCCAAATGGAAACTTCCATAGCCGTGAACCAAAATAAACCTTTTCTCTTCATAAATTGACTTACTTCTAGTATTTGCTATGGTGAATTAAAGCTAATGCTGTCACAGTCAAACTAAATAAGAGTGCATGAACTGCTATGAGAAAGAGCACTGTTCAGAATCGTTAGGTTCGTTTTTTACTACATCTGATTTAGTTAGAAAATTTCTAAATAGGAATGTCTTCTTGATGAGTATAATATTGGATCATCAAACATAAGTTCTTTGTTCATATTCCTTGGCTATAGAACTTCAATTATGGAAGCTCATATCCTGGATCTCCACTTAAGAGAGCAGGATTTGTACTGACTGTCAACTAAGTGGGATTTTGGAAAGTCCCCAATACATTTCACTTCCTGAGGGAACATTAAAATAAGCAGTATGGAGACTTGATAAGTCTTTTAAAGTAGAAAGTACTTTCTCTATACTAATGCCTGATTTTTTTTTTTCTAAAAATCACTAGAGGCTAGGAGCTGAAGTTGGTAATTATGTAGAAAACAAAGATATTTTCTTATTTGAATTCTGTTCATATTTTGAAACATTTTGTCCATAATGGGGGAGTAAATATGGATACTTGGCTTGAATGAGAAGTTTTAATGGAAGGGGCATTACATAAAACCAGATTTAATCAAGGTGCTCTGGTTCCTATTGAAAGAAGAAAAAATAATACTTAATATCTTGAAAGGAAAGGAGAAAATAATCTGTGTTAAAATTTTACATTATGAGAAAATTGTTTTCAAAGCTCTGTGCTGAAAGCTTGGTTAATTTGACTAAATGAATAAATTTCAGGGAAAATAGTTACCCAAGGCTTAACTAAAGCAACACTGAAAGTATGAGGCATAAAACTAAGCAGAGAATTGAAGAAAATGAAAAATACCCCCATTCTCACAGTCTGCAGATAAAACATTTCCAAATTCTATTACATCAAAAAATAGTTTTTATGCTATTTAAACTGTTCCAGTGTGCAGAGAATGTAAGAAATTATAACTCTTTTCTA
The DNA here is from genome assembly GCF_008632895.1 of Mastomys coucha. Lineage (NCBI taxonomy): Eukaryota > Metazoa > Chordata > Mammalia > Rodentia > Muridae > Mastomys > Mastomys coucha. The sequence goes on from NW_022196913.1 coordinate 83,637,128, forward strand.
AATCTGCATAACAACTATATCCAAATCTGAAACTTGCACAGAAAGGAAAACAAAGCCTTATCAAATGAAAAGAGCATAATTGCAAAAGCCTAATAAAACACCAGAAATATTGTAAAACATTGTATACAAAATATTATATAACAGAAGAATAGCACATTCTTGATAAGTAATTATAAGAACGCAAGTGTGAATTGATTAATAGCATCATTTTCCAGTGTGGCTTCTCATGACAGTTGAGTCTATTCCATAACTCATATTGAATCTGATTTATTTGTTTTTTTTTTCATCTCAGCAGGATACTTTTTCTTACTTATCTTTTTTTTAAAGTTATAACAAGACTCCCCATGTTCTCCTGAGAATTCCACATATGCTCCTGAAAAGTCCCTTCTAATCTTGAAATCATTTTTAGAAGCATTCTTTCTCTTGGAATTTGCTTTTACAGCAGGAAACAGAGTATTATTGAGAGATTAAGGAAATTTTTTTCCTTCCATTTTTCAACTCCTGACAGAACTAGTATTTCTCAGATTCATATTTGGCAACAGTCAGGGCAAGTGGATAGCCCTGGCCACTTGCATGAGAGCAAGCTGCCCGACACACTATTCTTAGCTCATCTTTTCTCTGTTCTTAGTTCTTCTATAAACAAATACAGTGCTCAGGAGTTTGCTACTTTGTTTTATTCTAGGGAAAATCCAACTGAATTTTTCTGTATCTGGTTCCTCAACCTGCATTGTCTGTTTTTTTCCTGCATAAATATTAGGCTTTGCTTTGAAAATAATGATGGAATGGAAAGATGAAGGGCAGTGGGGAGTTGGATAAGGAGGCTTGGAAATTACTGCTTTGCTTATGGCCCAATGTAAGACTAAGGAGACCATCCTTGGTTTACAGTTTCTCTTTTAATACTAGTGTGAGACTTCGAGACAGATGCAAAACAACAGATAAGATAGTTATCTTCCTAACCTTTAAGACAGATGAGCTTGGCCCTGAATGATAAACTGTAATTGGAAACACCCAATAGAATAAAAGGAGATGTCCAGCACCAGGTATAGGCTACCTTATTACGAGTCAGTGACAATGGGGGGAGGTGGTGCTATGGATTTCCAAACAACACAGAGTGCAACTGGTACTCTTGGCTGCCTAGCAGAGTTGGGTTGCTAAAGGCAATGTACTGTGGTTTCAGGAAGATGTAGTGTCTAGTATGATAGGTGCACTAGACATAACTGAAAAGTTGATTAAATACTTGAGAAAATGACAAACACATGTAAAGACAGTGGGAAGATATTGAAATAACTAGATATCCATGTAGAAAAGAAGTGACCTAGAACATTAATCACAGACTTAAGCATAAAATGAAAGCCACAAATCTTCTTGGAAGAACAGGGTAGATTCAAAACTCTATATAGATATCAGGTTTCTTGAATTATGTCCTTTAAATCTACTGACCATGTTGTATGCTATGTTGGTTAGACTTTTTGTCACTGTTACAAACACCAAAGGGAAACTGTGGTTCTGTGTTCATTTGGATGTAGGTGTGCAGGAACTTCCTCTGACAAAATGTAGAATGCTAGACTACATTTACCCTATGCCACCATCGGGCGATGGGCTTGCGGAAAGCACCGATGCACTACCTAGGAGGTGAGAGAATGCAGCCTAGAATGGGTGCCTCAGCCTAAGTGACAAATGGCACAGGCTGAGGCCAAATCTGGGGTTCCTTAACTCCCAGGAGTCAAGTCACTGCTAGAAACCTAGTGGAGTCAGGACCTGAGGGGGCCAACAGGCTAAGAATGATGAGTACAGGGCAGAGGGAGGGAGAACTCCGGCTTATCCTGTCAGCAATTGTCAGGGAGCGGGGAAGAGCCTTCTGCAGGAGACTTAGGTGGGACAGCTCTGTATGGTAAGGGCTTCCTCCATGCTCCACACAGTGGTCCTCAATGAGAGAGACAGTCCTACTTGTCCATATTGTTTATTCATTGTTCACTGTAGAAAATGGATGCACACCACTTCTACCGGGTAGAGATTAAATACTTTTTGCAGGAAGGAATGTCTGAGAAAGGAAGCTCATTGGCTAAACCCTCAGGGCCCATCTATGTAAATCATTAGCAGGGTTCAGAACTCTTAGTTTCTGTGCTGTGCTGACCATTGTGTGAAAAGCTATGGTCATATGTTCCAAGCTGGGAATCTGGTTGGGAGTAGGGAAACTCCTACCTTCCTTAGGTAGGCGCCTGGGTTTCTGAAACCACTCAGCTTTATCAAGTTTCCTGATATGGTCCACTGCCCCAGAGGAAAGGATTTGAAAGGAGGGGGAATTTATTTTGGCTCAAGACTTCTCTTAGCCCATGGCCAGTTGACTTTATTGTTCTGGGAAGTGGAGAAAAAGAGTGTCACAGTGGAAAGATGTGGTTAAGCTAAAATTTTCACCTCGTGGTGTGCAGAAGCAAAGTGACAGGAAAGATCTAGGTACAAATTATGTCTTTTCAGGGTCCCTAGTGACCTACTTTCTCCTACTAGATCCTACCTCCTACTCCTCACTACCTCTCAGTAATGCTAACATATTGTGAATACATCAAAATATTGATTCATAGATGAAGGCACAGACCCCATGATCCATTTATTACCTAAAATTCCTACCAATGAACACTGCTTGCATCAGAACCAGGTTTCTAACATGTTTCAGTCTTCGGTGAACACTTCATTTCTGAACTATAAGAAGTCCTATTTATATCTCAATAAAACTATAAAAATACATTGGCATAGATAAAATGGAAACTATGTAAAACATTTTAAAGTTTATTATACATAATTTTTGTTGTATATTATAAATACTTGCTGAATTAGAAAATTCATAGACCGTGAAACCTGGTGTAACATTTCTAGAATAGTGAAGTTTAAAAAAATTAAAACACATCAAAAGTTTAGCTGTCAAAGTCTACATTTTATTAAGTTAGATTTGTGTCTTAATAACATTTGCAGATAGCCATTTCTTCAGAGATTGAAACACTATTCTTCATGGAAGCTTAGTAAGACAGAATATAAAATACTCAAAATCGTTTCAGGAAGTCCTTGAAACTTACCTGGGTCCTTCCCTTCCCAAAAGTAAACAATAAAGATGCTGAGAAATACTTTTAGAAGAGCCAAACTACAAACAAGAAGCAGAATACTCACATCTGTAAAGGGGATACTGAGAGCAGATCAGCTTCTTGGAAGAGACTTAAGGCAACTGAGCCATCTAGAAAGGATCCTTTCCAACCTGCTCTGCTGCCTGCAGGATGTGCAATGCACTTCAAGTTCCCAGTAATTTTGGTGACTTGCCACCTATGCTGGGGTGATCTTTGATAATGCAGCTGTCTTTGAGTTATCTCTCCTCTTGTACTTAACCACAATAAAACTCATTGGTTAACCAAGTTGGACTTTGGTGGTATCTGTACTTTGGTCTGCTATAGGCTTCCTATCTGGGGTGAGCAGATATCTATGCATGGCATCTCACCAGGAAAAAGGCTTATAACACAACAAAACTGGATGAATTATAAAGAGGAAATTAATGTTTATACAAAGTGACTTCTCAATAAAATGCATTCAGATATGATTTCTACTTTTAAAATTTTAATTTGAAGACATTGTAAAGGAAAGTTTTAGTTTAGAGAAAAATCAACAGAGAAATATCTACTTTTTGTTTCCATGCATCCTTGGGAACATTCTATCCTTAGCAATAGTCCCCATTATCATTTTGTTCTTTAATTAAACAAATTTAAATTGCTTTACAAATACTATCAGTTAATCACTTTTTAATCTTCCTCCTTTGTTTTACTTATTAATGAGCAAACCCTAGATTTTGGTTTAATCTTTGGAGGAAATGTTGTTCAAAACCTTATAGATAAATCTAAATTAACTCACTATAGTCATGCAAATTCTATTTCCTTTCACTAGTAATTAGAAATAATAATGGAATAACTAAGTTCTTAGTCATGAGACATTGAAATGTATTTATGGAGAGGTCATGGAAATTTATTTCATTATTTATAAAATGATGAAAGAAGTAATATTCTTGTGTTGTTTAGCTCTGTTGTGTTAAGATGCTGTATTCAGAATTAGTGTAATCATCTTGCAATTCGATGAGACTAGTTTCAAGGCCTTAGTGAGTGTGTTGGTAGTTGCCATGGTGAAAGAAACAAAAGGGTCCTTGAATGCCCTAATGAGCCTGCAAACTACAACTTGAAAGTCACCTGTATTTGCTCTTATTTTCCTTTATTGTCTCTCCTTTTCTTTTTTCTTTTTAGTTTCTCTCTCACCTAACATATCAGACCAAATTTGAAAAAAATTCATCCCCAAATTTAATAGTCAGCAAAATTATTCATGAATTAGCTTTAACCAATGTTTTTAGTTTATTTTTAATCTCTGTTCATATAACCACCCTTTACAAACATCATCTATTAATTTAAAAACATCTAGTGAATAATTACCATATACAATCTTTCTTTACTTGAGGAAATCCCTCTCAACAGTAACTTTAGAGTGCAGACCTCGTCTCCTTCCTCTTGCCTTTCCCAGCTTCCTCAGGAATAATTGCTCTTCTGCCCCATCTTGCTACTATAGCTGATTTCCACTTATGTTTCTTTTCTGTGTTTGCATTTTATCCACTTAAGGCTTGAGTTTTCCAAAGTCAATACAATCATTCTTTTTAGGGCCATAAGTTTTCTACAGTATTTGTGTTCAATAAATGCTGAATGTATATTATGAAAATATGACAGTGAATGGTATTAGCTGAGTTTCTGTCTAATAATGCCATAGACCAGTGTGTATGTGTGTGTGTCTATGTTTGTGTTTATCTCTCTGTCTACCTATATGTACAGATGTGCAAGACAGTCAAGTGCCCAAGGGCTGTGTGAGTTAAAGTTTTGCTGAGCTCTAGTAAAGATGAGCTATTACTGACAACACAGACTAAGAGAAAACTCAGCAACTAAGATTGACAATGTTTTTATTTTTAATCATTTCTGCTTGTATGTTATATAAGAGAAATATCACTGTGTTCTTATTTGTTTATTGTTTTCTTGTGTAGTATCTCTTCCATAGCACTGTTGGACATTTGGAAAAATTCCCAAAACAATCAATTCTGAGATTTACTTGTCCTCCCATCCCAATTTAGAACATTGACAATGCTGGGTTCACTACTTCCTGACATGTCAGAACTGTCCACATTTGATCTAAAAACCAAACAGTTATGTTTAACATAAACTATTAGGGAATGTGTCAATTCCTTAAACTAAAAACAAAAAACAAAACAAAAATAAAAACAAAACTAAGCAGTTCAGGCTATATTTGCACAGATATCTTATCAGTGGAGATACTTTCCATTTATTAAAGGTATGAGGAAATAAAAGTCATTGTTTCAAAACTTCCTAGGAGATAGAAACTGGGTTTAGTAATCACTGTTTACTGTTTGAATCATTAAGTCTTGCTTGAAGAACTTTTTCATTTTCAGGGAAAGATTCATGTTAAGATTTGAACACTTAATTCAGTTTCACTAAGTCTCCAATAAGAATTGTACAAGTTGAATTGGAAGACCTTCCAGGATCCGACTTCTCAAGATTGGGAAACCTACATTTTATTTTGTTTATTGAAGACACCTGGCACTTGAATCTTCTCAACTTGAATCTCACTCATTGTTGGCAATCAGTACAACAACAAAGATGGAATTTATTTTTCTATCATCATTATAGTTAGATTCAATGATTGGCATCAGCATCACTTTTGGCTAGAACAGAAGATTGCACAGAGCAAAGTGGAAAGGCCATCCCATTCATGCAGTAGCTTCCCATTTTAAGATTCAAAGAAACTTCAGGTCTGCACTTGTGTGTAAGGAGCTATGTGCACTGATGCTGGGAATGCAAAGAGATCAGTGCAGTATTAAGACATGGGTTTTTTTCCATGGGTAATTTTGTCATTAAGACAAGCACTTTGCCACAGTGATACATCTTACATTGGGAACGAACCGCATGGTCAGAAATTGGGAAACTACTAATGAGCTTCAGATACCTTTTCCTACTGCCATCAAAATGGTGTATTTGAAAGGAAATCTTTTAAGAAAGTAATAGAGCGATGTTTGCATTTGGAAGACAAATTATCTTGGTATAAGTTTCTCTTCTGGAGTTTTCTCCGGAGTTTAATAATTTCACACTTTTCTAGGTCACCTCACAAAATTGAGTACATAGAAAATGGAATTGGATTGTATTTTTCATCTTCAACATTAATAACCTGGGACAAAATTTGCATTTCTTGGGGGAAAGTCAGCTGTCTTAGCTTTAAAATTGTTCCTTTGCAGTGTTTGCGGCAAGTGAAGATTTATATAATATTTCAGCTGCAAGTTAGAAAAGGTCAAGATGATGAAAATACTCTTTAAATTCAGAAATGATTAGAAACAATAAATGGGATTGTTTATTCAGTAGGTCAGACAACTTAACAAAGGAAAATTCAATGAGGCAAGAGGAAAGCCATTTATCCAGGAATTGGGGAGCCTGGGATTGCCCGTGGGCCTGGCCCTTGTTTTAACAGCTGAGGGAATTTTCACAGCATGCAAGACTTTCTTGTTCTCTGCGACTTCCTCTGTGAAATAAGCTCAAGAAATTAGAAATGTAATTCAAGTCTCATTTAGTAGTGATAATTCATCATTTCTTTTATGGAAGTAATTTTACATTTGGCTTGGACAGAATGGCAATCAATGGGATATTTTTTATAGAAAAATACTTTTAAAATCAGAAAGTTAAACTACAACAAAAATCTCATATCTGCCACATCACAAACACTGTGCTAGGTGCTTGGGATACAACAGCAAAGAGACAGAATTTCTATACTTATTTTCCTTTCATTTTAAATGGTCTGAGTTGGTACTTTGAAAGGAAGGTTACTACATAGGAAGTTGAACTTTCTCTTTTTCTTACAGGATCAGGAAGCAATGCAATAGGGGTGTAGAGATTAACTTTAGGACAATTATAGTAGGCACTAATATTTGGCAACTTGGCTAATAGGAACTATACGAAGACAATAAAAATAGAGAAAAAGTTCTTGGATATGCTGGTATGTGTCTGCAGTCCTACTGCTGAGGAATGAAAGCCATAAGGATCAGCCAACCCAGTCTGCTGGGTGAGTTATAGGCTATAGAAATACTTTGTTTAAAGGAGTTGGATGTTGTATCTGAGGATGAGCCCAGAGGTTCCTTTGGCCTCCACATGCATGCATGTGCACCTGAAAGTATGCAAGTGAGACCCCTACACACCCAATAACTGATTAATGCTCCAGTCTCTGAATTCTTCCTCCCCTCCCACATTAGGTGGTGTCCTAGATTAGAATGCCAATATAGCTAAAATCATTACACATGGATTCTGCTTATGGATATACATTTCTTCTGGTCTGAAATATGGTGGGAGGTGTGATGTGCCTAAATACACTGATTGTTGGACCGAGAGGTAAAAAAACAATGCACATGGATCATGAATATTTTCTGTAACCTCCTTGTGTAGACAAGTTATGTTGGTTAGCTTTTGTCAACTTGACGCAAGGAAGAGATCCCCAAATAAGAAAATTCTCCCATATGATTGTCCTATAGGAAAGTCTGTAGAGCATTTTCTTGATTAATGAATGATTTGAGAGGGCCCAGTTCACTGTGGATGGTCCATCCCTGGACATGTGATCTTGGCATATATATAAAAAACGCAGATTGAGCAAGCCAAAGTGGGCAAGCTAGTAAGAAACATTCCTCCATGGCCTCTGCTCCAGTTCTGATCTCTTGGCTCCTGCCTTGAGTTTCTTTTTTTTTCTTTTTACTTGTGTTTTTTTAATTAATTAATTTATTTTTATTAGATATTTTCTTTATTTACATGTAAATTTCTCCTTTCCCAGTTTCCCCTCCA
>NW_022196913.1:83645809-83673240 GCF_008632895.1 Mastomys coucha
GGAGAAAGAGGAACATTACTTCATTGCTGGTGAGATTGCAAACTGGTACAACCACTCTGGAAATCAATCTGCCTTGAGTTTCTATCCTGACTTTTTTCAGTGATGGACGATATGTAGGAGTATAAGAATTTTTCTCTCCAAATTTCTTTTGGTCATCATATTTTGTCACAGAAATATAAATAGAAAACTTAACTAAGAACTGATAGACCTTGAAACTTTCAAATTCCATTCTAAATGTCCCTTTTTTCTTTGTGGCAAACCTGGAGAGAAAAACCTTAAGTGAGATTAGCATTAAAGACTATTAGCATTGACTCCCCTTAGATATTATGTAGATAATAAGCTGTTCACATATGGATTTTGATTTTCTCATTGTCACATGAGCGACTTGTCTTCTAGGTTAGTCTTGAACGAGCTGCTTCTTTGTTACAGCTCTTCTGAGTCCATGTTCATTATTGATTAATTCCAATAGTGTGATTTTGGGGGGTTATTTTTCACATTTTTTCCCAACTGATTGGTGTTATTGCTGTAAAACATGCAGAAGCTATGACTTCCATCCCTCTCAGCACAGTTCAGGCCTAGCACAGCAGCCATGGAGCAGGATGGCAATGTTGTTTTGAATCAACTATCAGAAAAGTAGGCTGGTTTCACGTGGTTATGAACACACATAGAGTAGTGGCACTTACCATAAGTAGAAAGAGGATTCTATTGTTTTCTTAGTATTGACTGTGAAGAAGTTGCCAAAACCAATGAGTAGAGAAGGAAGCTTCATTTATTAGGTCAAAAAAAGTAAAACATGGTGGTTTTGTTCAGATTATGGCTCTACTGAGCAAGAGAAAAAATGAATTGAACCAAGAGTACTGATATTCAGATTTATATTGATGAATAAATGACCATATAAGCTATAATGTCATCTGCATGGCCTGCATATACTGAAATACTGTCCCCATTTTCCTATCCTTTTTCCTCATAAATCAAACATTTAAACTGGAAATAGCACATATATAGAATAATTACCTTATAGTTGTTTACTTACCTTAATGTAAAGGCATCTATATATTCACCTAAGGCAGAATGTAGACCACCATGAGCAGCTGTGTATTTCTCTATGTCCTTTTCAATGTAATTTCTTTTCTTTCTCAAATGCAACCATAGTCCTGATTTTATTATCTGTTTTGCCTGACTTTGAACTTTGTATTAACGGAAACATTATACACTACTTCTGTTTCTGGCTTTTTTCCCAAACGTATTATTTGTGAGATTCACTTGTGGTAATGGTGGAAGAAATTTGCAGCCAATCTACATTCATTGTCTCAGGCTTCCTGTTACAGCAAGAGGGGCAACATTCTGTGGGGCAAGTGGACAGTGCCACAGGAAGCAAGTAGAAGGACAGTGCCATGGGAAGACAGAAGAAGCAAGTAACATTGAAGCAGGTTAAATACCCAGTAAATTTCCCCAAATCCCCATAATTTTGAATGGCAGGTATTGAAACCAGTTCCTAGCCAGGTTCTGTTTTGTCATGGCACAGGTAACAATGACACCCCACTGAGAAGACCATGGAAAATGATCATATAGCATAAAAACCTGAAGTTGTCCATGCTAGTGAGGTATCTAGATAGACCCAGAGTGTTTAGCCAATGAGCTTCACTTCCTGGGCATCCCATCCTGCAAAAGGTATTTAATCCCTGATTTACCCAGAGTAAGATGTATGCACTCACCTGTACCATAAAACTAAAGCAGTTTGGATAAGCAAGAACCATCTCCTTCATCAAGGATAACAGGTGGGAAATGGAGAGGCCTTCATTCCAAAGAGCCATTCCTAAATCTCCCAGAGAAGGCCTTTCTTGTAGCCCCTCTGAACAATCTGCACTCACTTGGATCCAAACCAGATTCTGTCCTACTCAGGGCTCAGCTATCCCCTTCTTGCCTGGTGCGTTGAGGAAAGGTAGACTCTCAGACCACCATTCTCATCTCATCTCCTGTTTTCCCCAGGGGCATCTGGGTAGACAGGAGATAGAAACACAGCATCTATCCTATCCTCTGCTGTTTCTCAACGGGGAAACCTGGGATGGAACTCCACAAATCTTGGACTGTTTTCTGCCTTCCCTGAGTGCACCCCAGCATGCAGACAGCAGCAGGCAGACATGCAGCTCAACAACTTTCTATATGCTCTGGGGCAATGGTAGCCAGAACATTAGCCCCTATACCCGAAAGCCAGGAATGCCATGAGATTAAAGACTCTCCAGCAGATCTCACAGACTTAGAAGGGGTTGAATGTACATGTCCCAGCTCTTCACTTCTGATTGTGTGACTCTTATTTATTTCATGTTGATTTTAAGGAATTCCCAATGGAATTAGTTCTACTTGCTAGGTGACTGGCTTACTAATGTACTAATAGGCTAATTTACCTGGTGTCCTAGTTAGGATTTTACTGCTCTGAACAGACACCATGACCAAGGCAACTCTTATAAGGACAACATTTAGTTGGGGCTAGCTTACAGGTTTAGAGGTTCAGTCTATTCTCATCAAGGTGGGAGTATGGCAGCATCCAGGAAGGCATGGTGCAGGAGAAGCTGAGAGTTCTATATCTTCAGGCTCCTATGAAGATACTGGCTTCCAGGTAGCTAGGATGAGGGTCTTAAAGCCCATGCCTATAGTAACACACCTACTCCAACAAGGGCATACATCCAAATAGTGCCACTCCCTGGGCCAAGCATATTGAAACCACCAAATCTGCCTGGCTTTATTTCTCCATGCCTTTCAAAAAAAAATAAATAAATCAACTGGACCTATAGTTTTATCTCTTGCCTTGTTTCTGGGAATTTAATATTGATAGGTTGATCATTTTCTTGTGCTATAATATATTACTGTTACACAAATGAGGGAAGAGTATGAAGAATTTTACAGTCCATGTAGGCCATGAAGAGTGGACAAAGAGGATCTAATGTGAGTAGCAACAATGGATTTTGTATATGTAATAGTTCCAATGTCATTAGTCATAAAGATTACATTTCCACATAATTAAATATATATGGCTACTGTAGGCTCTTTATTTCTTAGTAATGAACATCTCAAGATCTAAGAGACAAAGAACTATTGTGCTTGCAAATTATATCTTAAAAATCCTTAATAGCTTGGTTTCCCATGATGTAAGTGAATTTTCATTTCATAGAAAACATTGTAAGAACTATATATTTTACCTGTGTTTATCAAAAGTGTAACTTATTCCCAGAGATAGTATAGTATGCTAATTATCAAGGTTCTTTTGTATTCAAATCCCCAACAATCTGATCTGTAATAGAAGTTGTCAGTCTAGAGAAAGAATCCAATTTAAAAATGCATTAATAGGAAAAACAACAGCTGTTATAAATAGTGCTTCATATGCCTTTTGAGTATGGTTATGAATTGCTCCTGAGACTTAAAAGAATTGGGAATACATCAAAGTTTTATAACACACCCAGATAAATTTTAAGTCAGTTCAATTTTGTAGCTATGTATTAGTGTTCGATAACCAACACTTTTTCGTTTATTGAGGGCCCAACAAAACAACATTGCAAATGCTACCAGTTCACCTTGCAGACTCTATCATTATTAGACAATTCAATAGTACAGATTAATATTTTATTTTGTAGATCTTTTGCTTCGTATAATATATAGAGATAAGTTGTGTTTAACTTACATAATTCAAAACATAATCATGATGAATGTATTCAAAGGAGAGAGGAAATGCAGTCATAACCTATAAAATATTTGTTATTAGTAAGCAGTATGAGATACTCTTCTCAGATAGTATCAAGAGTTTCTTTTGTATTCAAATCCCCAACAATCTGATCTGTAATAGAAGTTGTCAGTCTAGAGAAAGAATCCAATTTAAAAATGAGTTGACCTAGAGTTCTGTCTTAAAGTGAGGGTTTGATTTAATACACTGGTTATCTATTGTACATCAAAAATCTTAAATTATTGTGATGTATAGTAAAATAGAATGTCATATGTGACAGGTTTCAAAATATACTTCTTAGATCCTTATCTACAGAAAGCATAGTCTACTGATGGCATCATCCACTGTCTCAGGATATGTGTGCACTGCCTTTGTGCTACAGTTGTACTTCTTGGTAAGCTTCATGTAGCCAATGACTGAGCCTAAAGGAGGCACAAAGTGATAGAATCCTGTTACTGTTGCCTCTGTATAAGGGTGCTCCACTGGCTTGGTTGAATGCCTCCTAGAGCTGTGGAGCTATTTGTGATTCCTCTTTTCTTATCAGTACTGATATCCACCTTCCATGGGAATCACAATCTGAAAGTCTCCCTTTGCTGTCTCATATTCCCACTTCAAATAAATTTCTCACACACATAATCTCATATTGCAAAGTGCTTCCAACTGAGCTTTAATGAACATAGTGATAAAGAGAATAACCGATAAAGCATGACAAGAATATGGAACTAGCTCACTTAGTAACTTTTCAGGAACAAAAAGATGCCATTGTGAGCAGAAACCTCAGACACAAGTTGGTGGCCCAATTGTTAAATGTTTCATCAGGGATAACTTTGGAAAATATTCCAATGAGAGAGCTCCAATTTCAGCTGTGATGACTCAGATATTTAAATTATATAACCCTGAAGATATTGTTTACACTGCACTGTTATCCTTGTCTTGTTTAGTAATAAGTTGTATTGCCATCCTGCAGATGGGTAAGGAAAAACTGAAAGCTGTTGTAAGACAGATATGGGAACTAGGACCCTTACTTGGTAGTTTACTTACCTCTTTAGTGGATAAGCAACTACAGACAGCTACAGAGAAGATAGCCATATGATATACTTATTCAATGGTGATGTGATAGAGTTAGAGCTCTGGTGACCTTCAAATGCTCAGGACTTAAAGATTAGCTTTGTTGATAAGTTCAGGTTCTGTATTGGACACTTATAACCCAGAAACAGAGTTGGAGATGTGAGTTACTCCTAAGGCATCTGGGTTTTCAGTTGCTCTACTTTTCTCAGATTTGGAAAAGACCTTTTGCTAGAAGAGGGAAGAAGCCTTATTTAGATAAGATGATAAATATCTCCCCCAGGATCCATTTTTAGTTCCTTGCTTGTCTCTAGGCTGGTTAAAAGTAATTCCTTGTATAATCTCAGCAAAGAGGCCTGATAAGTGAGAGATTGTAGACTGAAGGCCTTATAAGACATAGTCCTGATGTATTATCTAGGGTCAGGAGACTATTACTGAAGCTATGAAGAGACAATTTCCATCACAGAATGGTGGTATATCCTTCTGAAGGTGCACAGCTATGAAGGTAGCACTCTGAAAGTCTGGGATACAATTATAGGGTATAGTATCCATTAAATCAAACACATATCTCCAAGAAGTAGAATATATGAATGAGTCTAAGAACAAAGGATTAAGTAAGAGTGGTCTTACCTAACCATTTCACCATTCCCAATGACATATTTGGAGACTTCGTGCTCCCTCATAATCTACACTTAGAAGATTGGAATTTTTTTCTCCAAAGGAGGATTGTCCTTGACAGGAGACAGGAAACCCACTAAAACAATTATCATCTCTTTTTCATATACTTTGGACATTGTACATCTAGAAACTGAGGAAAATGTTATCATGCAGAAGTCAACACTCACTGGGGAGAGGACACAGGACACTTCCATCCAGTGGAAAAGCAATGAACATGTGTGGCACATGTAGGTACAGGTGGGTTTCCTGCTGTCCCCGACTTCACTGAAACAATGAATAAGCAAGCAGAGCCACATAACAGAGAAACATGTGACTACTATGTGCACCCACACACCTCAGAGGAATCATCTGGTCATACCTACCGGTAAGACATCTGAGCAAAATAACAAAGGTACATAAAGTTTGGAATAGTTGCTCGAGGAAGTATGAAGGAGCTATAGCTGTGTAAGCAAACACAGTGATGTGTCTGTAGGGCACCACACTAACCTCTGTCTTGAAAGTTTCTCCTTAGGAAGAGATCTCACAGGAACCTAGAGACTTCAATAGAGAAGCAGAGCTGTACTACATGAGTGCTACACTTATGCAGCTTCAGGGACCACTGATGAACTCACCTGCTGTAGGGAGTGTGCCTGGAAGATGGTTCCAGCTGCTGCCTCCTCACTCATCTACTGCTGTTCTTGCACTGAGACATGGTTCCTGATGTTTGCTCTCATTTAGTAACTGTCTATGACAGGGATCTATGACTTGTCCATTCAAATAAGATATAACACTAGTTATTTGGATATTCCTTGAAATATTAATATATCATGTATTATGCATACATTTTTTTTCATTCTTTAGGATAGGATTTTTATAATATAAAATCACATGTTTTAGCTGTAGACATGAAGCTGAGGAAATATCAAGAATTGTATGAAATATTCTATTGTTCACAAGTAAAGGAACAAACAATGCTGAAAAGTACTAGAATATAAGCAAGCTTACGAAATATTTTAGACAGATTAATCATTGAAAAATTTGGATAAGATAATTTGTTTTATTTATACAAACTTTATTTTCTTGATGTGTGTGTGAATGTGTGTGTGTGTTTGTGTGTGTGTGTGTGTGTGTGTATTTGAGTGTGTGTGTACATATGGCAGTGGTCAACTCTCACAGTCTTTATCCATCACTGTATTTTTTGAGATAGGCCCTATCTCACAGTTTGGCTATATTGGCAACCCAGTGAGCCCCAGGATCTGTAAATCTTTATTTTCCCAACACAAGTTTTATATTTTGTGTTGCTATACCCAACTTTTAGGTGGGTATGAGGGATTTGAACTCATGTGCTCATGCTTATGCAGCAAGCACTTTACCCATTAAATTATATCTAAAGTTCCTTATGCACTTCTAAAATTACATTTCTTTTAGCCCAACACTCTCATAGCTGGGAAGTTTTCATAGTTGCCTAAGTAAAAGGATATAGGAATAAATAGGCAAACAGAGGAACAAACAAACAAACAAAAATATAAACTTGTGGTCATTAATATTCATTGAGTGCTTATGTGAAATAGATCATTTGAAAGTCTAGCTTTAAAAGTCCATTTTAGCTTCCAGTTTCTATCTGTGCCTGGAGCTGATCCTGTGCCACAGCTCTCCATACCCAAATATCTCCAGGAGAGAGTTGGTCTGCCAGGAGTGCTGACACACCTGTGAGCACAGGAAAGACAACCACTTTCACTCAAATTCCTGGCACAAGAGGGACCTGCCCAGAGGCATCAAGGAAACCAAGGAAAAGCTGGGAACAGGATTCTTCCAGTTTCTCACTGCAACTGAGAGCTGACCCTGTGCCACAACTCTCCATATGCAAATTCCTTCTGGAAACAGTCTCCCAGGAGTACTGACACACAGACTAGTAGGGAAGATAAGCCACAGTAAGAGACAGAAAGATCAGCTAACACCAGAGATAACCAGATGTCTGGGGAGGGGGAATTCCCTGTGTCCCAACACCCACCCGTGGTAAGGGTGGTCAAACTCCCCCGTGTCCTGCCTCCCTGAACGGCCGAGCCATGTGGCGGATCCATAACCCTACAGATAGTATGGCAGAGCTGACCCTGGTGGCAGGGGCAGCTCCAAGGACATTGCTTCATCTGCCCTGAGGTGACATGAGTGCAGAGGTGATGCCCCTGTCTTGCCCCTCATCATAAATGCCAGTCAGGAGAACTGGCCCTGGGGTCATGAGAGTGGGTGAGCTGGCCCTCCCCCTTGCCTACTGCAGCGCTCAGGAAGGAGAGTGGGCCATGCACCTTGCCAGGGCAACACAGTGGAGCTGACTCTGATGGTGAAGGCACAAGTGAGGCAGCACCAAGAGGATTGGAGCCAGAGAGCTAGCTCACCCAGTCTCTCTCAACATGCCAATACTTGGGAGAATGGACCCTGAACCTTGACTAGGCAGTACAGTGGAGCTGGCTCTGAAGCTGTGTGGGTGGGTATGGATGAGCTGGCCTCAAGAGCATGAGATCAGGAGTACTGAGGTGGGCTGACCAGCTCAGCTACCACCCACGTCCAAACTCAGGGCTCTGAACTGGCCCATCCCAAAATCTTATCATCTGCAAAATGGTTGGGACACTTGAGAGGGCCAGTTCTGTTGTTCCAAAACTTCAGGACCTCCATGACCGGGAGGAATGCAGATGAAGATCTGATACTGATGGTGTCACAGAAACCTGAGATCTCAAAATAGACCAATGACTCATTGCAATGAACATTTGCAAGTGAAGATGTGCGGACAGAGGGGTATACTATAAGGCACCCTGTGACGTAATACAGCTTCCATGATGAGATGTTTTCTATGCTTTTTGTTTTTGTTTTTGTTGTTGTTGTTTATTGGTCTGTGTGGTTTTTTTGGGGGGAGGGGGCTGCAGGTGAATGGCAGATATGAGGCGATGGGTGACAGAGGGGCTGAGATATGTGATGTGAAACACAAAGAATCGATAAAAATTAAAGCCGTATAATTTGAAGGAGTATTCTAACTTTAAAATTATAAAATATTAAAAAAAGCTTTTGTGCTGATTTTACAATATGAATAAATTCAGCTTTTTGGTTTGGGTTTTAGAAAAAAGGTTAATTTTATTTTTTTCAGTTATGAAGTACAGTTCAAAAGTAAAAACAAAATTAAAAATGTGAAGACCACAGCAAATAGAAAATGTTATACAAAAATTCTTTCTAGAATATAGAACCTATCGAATAAAATAAATATTCTCTAAATGCTTTTGTTTTGTATAAAGTTTACATCCCTGAGAAAGTTAGAACTGGATCCTACTTAGTAATATTTCACAAATTCCGGGACATATTTTTTTCTTAATAGAAACAGAAAAAAATAAAATGGTTTATAGCAGAGTCCTTTCTTGTAGCTCCAAAAAAATCAATCAGATTGAATATCTGTTCTAATATACTACAGATATTAATTTATTTCCAAAATAACTTTCCACCCACTCTCCATTATTTTAACTGACACTTCCTGATTACCCAAGCAACTCTGATCTGTGCTCCACTCATTCATATTTACCTCATTCCGTGTCTGACCTAGTCGGCAAGCGATCTAAGGGATGAGAGTTCTGACCCCTATGCTCTCAGGCTCATCCTCTACTCAGAATGAAGGAGCTGCTCTCTTAGGAGAATCTCCTCCGAACATCTAGTTATTGCTGAGGGCTGTGTAGAAAGACACCTTTCCATTGTGTTTGCAGCCATTGCCTCACTGCCACTGCCCTATAACACCAGTGCTGTCTCTCCCCTGTCTTGTCTTGCTCCAGCCGAAGGAGAAGGGAGTTAAGTAAGGATGTACCCATATCATGGCTGGTACGAAGCAGACTTCCTGCAAATCCACCAGTGGTAAAGCACCCAGGAAAGAATTGACTACAAAAGCCACTCGTAAGAGTGCGCCCTCTACTGGAGGGGTGAAGAAAGCTCATTTTTACAGGCCGGGCCCTGTGGTGCTCCAAGGAACCAGAAGCTATCAGAAGTCCGCTGAACTTCTGACTCACAAGCTACTTCTCCAGCGACTGGTACAAGATATTGCTCAGGACTTAGAAACAGACCTGCGCTTCCAGAGTTCAGGGGGCAGGTGAGGCCTATCTAGCCGGCCTTTTTGAAGAAACCAACCTGTGTGTTATATATGCCAAAAGTGTAACAATTATACCAAAAGATATCTAGCTAGCACGGCGCATACATGGGGAACGTGCTTAAGACTCCACTTTGAGGAGAAACATTTCATTCGCAAAATCCTGTTGTAAGTAGTTCTGAACAATAGATATTTTTCCTATGGGGTCAAAAGGCACCTAAGTTTATGATTGTAAGTGGAAAAATAGAGGACGGAATCAGGTATTGGCAGCTTCTACCCCACTTTCATTTATGTGTGAATGTTTAATATAAATGTAAGATATAAAGCATTTATGCAAGCAAAATCAGTGGACACACTTCAACACCTTAACAGGTTTATTTATAATTGCTAAATTATAAATAAACCTGTTAAAATTTTCTGGACAGTGCCAGCACTTTTTGATTGGATATTTTCTTTATTTACATTTCAAATATTATCCCCTTTCCTGGTCCCCTCACCCCCCCAGGAACCCTCTATCCCACCCTCCCTCCCCCTGTTTCTATGAGGGTGTTCCCCTACCCACTCTTGCCTCCCTGGCCAGGCATTCCTCTACACTGGGTCATTGAGCCATCCCAGGATCAAGGGCCTCTCCTCCCAAGGGCCAAGGCCATCCTTTGCTACACATTTGGGTGGAGCCATGGGTCCCTCCATATGTACTCTTTGGTTGATGGTTTAGTTCCTGGGAGCTCTGGGAGGTCTGGTTGGTTGATATTGTTGTTCTTCCTATGGGGTTGCAAACTCCTTCTGTTCCTTCAGTCCTTTCTCTAAGTTCAGTGTCTGCCTCTATATTTGTCAGCCTCTCAGAAACCATCTCTGCATATCTGGGATGAAGCTTACTTGATCATGGTGGATGACTGTTTTGATGTGTTCTTGGATTTGGTTTGTGGGAATTTTATTGAGTATATTTCCATCGATATTCATAAGAGAAATAGAAGTTCTCTTCCTTTGTTGGGTCTTTGTGTGGTTTAAGTATAAGTATAATTATGACTTCATAGAATGAATTGGGTAGTGTTTCTTCTGTTTCTATTTTGTGGAATAGTTTAAAGAGTATTGGTATTAAGTTTGTTTTGAAGGCCTGGCAGAATGCTGAGCTAAACCCATCTGGTCCTGGGCATTTTTTTATTTTTTATTTTTTATTTTATTTTAGTTTTTTTGGTTGGGAGAATTTTAAGGACTAGTTTAGATGGTTTATCTGATCCTGATTTAACTTTGGCATCTGAATATGTATAGAAAATTGTCGATTCAATCCAGATTTTCGACCTTTGTTGAATATAGTCTTTTGTAGTAGGATCTGATGATTTTTTTTGAATTTCCTCAGTTTCTGTTGTTATATCTCTCTTTTCATTTCTGATTTTGTTAATTTGTATACTGTCTCTGTTCTCTCTGTTTACTCTGGCTAAGGATTTATCTATCTTATTGATTTTCACAAAGAAACAAAGTTGGTTTTGTTGATTCATTGTATAGTTCTTTTTGTTTCTACTTTGATGAATTCAGCCCTGGATTTGATTAATTCCTGCAGTCTATTCCTCTTGGGTGTATTTGCTTCTTTTTATTCTAGAACTTTCAGGTATGCTGTTAAGCTGCTAGTGTATGCTCTCTCCAGTTTTTTGTTTGTTTGTTTGTTTTGGTTTTTTGGTTTTTTGTTTGTTTCTGTTTTTGTTTTTTGGCACTCAGAGCTATGAGTTTTTTCTTAGCACTTCTTTCATTGTCTCCCATAAATTTGGGTATGTATGCCTTCATTTTTTTTATTAGATATTTTATTTACATTTTGAATAATATCCCAGTTCCTGGTTTCCCCTCCGGAAAAAAAAAACTCTGTTCCCTCCCCCTCCCCCTGCTCACCATCCCACCCTCTCCCATTTCCTGGCCCTGGCATTCCCCTACTCTGGGGCATAGAACCTTCACGTGATCAAGGGCCTATTC
Organism: Mastomys coucha; assembly: GCF_008632895.1. Classification (NCBI taxonomy): domain Eukaryota; kingdom Metazoa; phylum Chordata; class Mammalia; order Rodentia; family Muridae; genus Mastomys; species Mastomys coucha. Next base: position 83,657,323 of record NW_022196913.1, read on the forward strand.
TCCCACTGATGACCAACTAGGCCATCCTCTGCTACATATGCAACAGGAGCCATGAGTCCCACCATGTGTACTCTTTGGTTGGTGGTTTAGTCCCTGGGAGCTCTGAGGGTACTAGTTAGTTCATATTGTTGTTCCTCTTGAGGGGCTATAAACCCCTTCAGCTCCTTGGGTCTTTCTCTAGCTCCTTCATTGGAGACCCTGTGCTTAGTCCAATGGATGGATGGCTTTGAGCCTCTACTTCTGCATTACTTGTGCACTGGCAGAGCCTTTCAGGAGACAGCTATATCAGGCACTTGCTGGCATCCACAGTAGTATCTGGGTTTGGTGATTGAATAGGGGAAGGATTCCTAGGTGGGACAGTCTCTGGATTGTTCCTCCTTCAGTCTCTGCTCCATATTTTGTCTCTGCAACAACATCCATGGGTATTTTGTTCCCCCTTCTAAGAAGGAACAAAGTATCCACACTTTGGTCTTCCTTTTTCTTGAGTTTCTTGTGGTTTGTGGATTGTATTTTGCGTATTCTGAGCTTCCTGGCTAATATCCACTTATCAGAGAGTGCATACCATGTGTGATTTTTTTTTATTGGGTGACCTCACTCAGGATGATATTCTCCAGATTCATCCATTTCCCTAAGAATTTCATAAATTCATTGTTTTTAATAGCTGAGTAGTACTCCATTGTGTAGATGTACCACATTTTCTATATCCATTCCTCTGTTGAGGGACATCTGGGTTGTTTCTAGTTTCTGGCTATTATGAATAAGGCTGCTATAAACATAGTGGAGCATGTGTCCTTATTACATGTTGGAGTATCTTTTGGGTATATGCCCAGGAGTGGTATAGCTGGGTCCTCAGGTAGTACTATGTCCAATTTCCTGAGGAACTGCCTCTGAACTGATTTCTAGAGTGGTTGTACCAGGTTGCAGTCACACTAGCAATGAAGGAATGTTCCTCTTTCTCCACAACCTTGCCAGCATCTGATGTTACCTGAGTTTTTGATCTTAGCCATTCTGACTGGTGTGAGGTAGAATCTCAGGTTTGTTTTGATTTGCATTTCACTAATGACTAAGGATGTTGAACATTTCTTTAGGTGCTTTTCAGCCATTCGGTATTCCTCAGTTGAGAATTCTTTGTTTAGCACTGTACCCTATTTTTTAATAGGGTTATTTGGTTCTCTGGAGTCTAACTTCTTGAGTTCTTTGCATATATTGAATATTAGCCGTCTATCAGATACGGGATTGGTAAAGACCTTTTCCCAATTTGTTAATTGATGTTTTGTCATATTGACAGTGTCCTTTGCCTTACAGAAGTTTTGTAATTTTATGAGGTCCCATTTGTCAATTCTTGATCTTAGAGCATGAGCTATGGATGTTCTGTTCAGGAAATTTTCCCGTGCCCATGTGCTTCAGGCTCTTCCCCACTTTCTCTTCCATTAGTTTCAGTGTATCTGGTTTTATGTGGAGGTCCTTGATCCACTTGGACTTGAGCTTTGTTCTAGGAGATAGGAATGGGTTGATTTGCATTCTTCTATATACCAACTGCCAGTTGAGCCAATACCATTTGTTGACAATGCTGTCTTTTTTCCACTGGATGGTTTTAGCTCCTTTGTCAAAGATCAAGTGACCATAGGTGTGTGGGTTCATTTCTGAGTCTTCAATTCTATTCCATTGATTCACCTGCCTGTCACTGTACAAATACCATGCAGTTTCTATCACAATTGCTCTAGACAGCTTAAGGTCAGGAATGGTGATTCCATCATAATTTTTTTTGATTGTTGAGAATAGTTTCTGTTATCCTAGGTTTTTTGTTATTCCAGATGCATTTGCAAATTTTTCTTTACAACTCTGTGAAGAATTGAGTTGAAACTTTGATGCGAATTGCATCCCTTGGATGAAGCCTACTTTATCATGATGGATTATCATTTTGCTAAGTTCTTGGATCCAGTTTGTAAGAACTTTTTATTGAGTATTTTTGCATCGATATTCATAAAGGAAATTGGTCTAAAGTTTTCTTTCTTTGTTAGGTCTTTGTGTACTTTAGGTATCAGAATAATTGTGGCTTCATAGAACAAATTGGGTAGAGTACCTTTTGTTTCTGTTTTGTGGAATAGTTTGAGGAGTATTGGTATTAGGTCTTTGAAGGTTTGATAAAACTCTGCATTAAACCCATCTGGACCTGGGCTTTTTTATTTGTTGGGACACTGTTAATAACTATCTCTATTTCGTTAGGGGATAGGGGACTGTTTAGATCATTTATCTGATCTTAATTTAACTTTGGTACCTGGCATCTGTCTATAAAATTGTCCATTTCATCCAGGTTTTCCAGTTTTTGTTGCGTATAGGCTTTTATAGTAGGATCTCATGATTTTTGGATTTTCTCAGTTTCTGTTGTTATGTTTCCCTTTTCATTTGTGATTTTGTTAATTAGGATACTGTCTCTGTACCCTCTAGTTAGTCTGGCTAAGGGTTTATTTATTTTGTTATTTGCTCAAAGAACCAGCTCCTGGTTTGGTTGATTCTTTGTATAGTTCTTTTTGTTTCCACTTACTTGATTTTGGTCCTGAGTTTGATTATTTCCTGACTTCGACTCCTCTTGGGTGAATTTGCTTCTTTTTCTTCTAGAGCTTTCAGATGTGCTGTCAAATTGGTGGTAAATGCTCCCTCCAGTTTCTTTTTGGAGGAACTTAAAACTATGAGCTTTCAGATGTACTGTCAAATTACTGGTATATACTCTCTCCAGTTTCTTTTTGGAGGAACTCAGAGCTATGAGTTTTCCTCTTAGGACTGCTTTCATTGTGTCCCATAAGTTGGGTATGTTGTGGCTTATTTTCATTAAATTCTAAAAAGTCTTTAATTTCTTTCTTTATTTCTTCCTTGACCAAGCTATCATTGAGTAGAGTGTTGTTAAGCCTCCACATTGTGTATGGACTGTCTATTATTTAAGTTGTTATTGAGGACCAGCGTTAGTCTGTAGTGATCTGATAGGATGCAAGGAATTATTTCAATCTTCTTGTAACTCTTGAGACCTGTTTTGTGACCAATTATATGATCAGTTTTAGAGAAGGTACCATGAAGTGCTGAGAAGAAGCTATATCCTTTTGTCTTATGATAAAATGTTCTATAGATATCTGTTAAATCCATTTCTTTCACAATTTCTGTTAGTTTCACTCTGTCTCTGTTTAGTTTCCATGATCTTTTCCATTACAAAGAGTGGGGTCTTAAAGTCTCCCATTATTATTGTGTGTACTGCAGTGTGTGCTTTGAGCTTTAGTAAAGTTTCTTTTATGAATGTGAATGCCCTTTCATTTGCAGCGTGGAGGTTCAGAATTGAGAGTTCATCTTGGTAGATTTTTTCTTTGATGAGCATGAAGTGTCCCTCCTTGTCTTTTTTGATCACTTTAGTTTGAAAGTCGATTTTATTTGTTATTGGAATGGCTACTCCAGCTTGTTTCTTGGGACCATTTCCTTGGAAAATTGTTTTCCAGCCTTTTACACTGAGGTAGTGTCTGTCTTTGACACTGACATGCATTTCTTATATGTTGGGTCCTGTTTAAATATACAGTCTGATATTCAATGTCTTTTTATTAGGGAATTGAGTCCACTGATGTTAAGAGATATTAAGGAATAGTTATTGTTGCTTCTTGTTATTTTTATGTTTTTGTGGCTATCTTCTTTGGGCTTGTTGAAAGGAGATTACTTCTTGCTTTTTTCTAGGATGTCGTTTCCCTCCTTGTGTTGGATTTTCCATCTACTATCCTCTGTAGGGCTCAATTTGTGGAAAGATATTGTACAAATTAGTTTTTGTCATTTAATATCTTGGGTTCCCCAACTATTGGTAATTGAGAGTTTTCCTGAGTATAATAGCCTGGGCTGGCACTTGTATTCTCTTATGGTTGGTATGAGGTTTGCCCAGGATCTTCTGGCTTTCAGTTTCTGTTGAGAAGTCTGGTGTAATTCTGATAGGCCTGCCTTTATATATTATTTGACCCTTTTCATTTATTGCTTTTAATATTCTTTCTTTGTTTTGTGCATTTGGTGTTTTGACTATTATGTGACGAGAGGAATTTCTTTTCTGGTCCAGTCTATTTGGAGTTCTCTAGGCTTCTTGTATGTTCATGGGAATCTTTCTTTAAGTTAGGGAAGTTTTTTTCTATAATTATGTTGAAGGTATTTATTGGTCCTTTAAGTTGGGAGTCTTCACTCTTTTCTATACCTATTATCCTTAGGTTTTGTCATCTCATTGTGCCCTGGACTTCTTGGATGTTTTGGGTTAGGAGCTTTTTGTATTTTGCATTTTCTTTGACTGTTGTGTCAATTTTTTCTATGGTATCTTCTACACCTGAGATTCTTTCTTCTTTCTCCATCTGGTTATCTCTAGTGCTACCTGTCCTTGCTGTCTTTCACTGGAGCCTGGCCTTCCTGTAATCTTGATTGTGTCAGAACTTCTCAGAGTCCAGCTTTCTCTATGATCCTGTGTGTGTTAGAGCACCTGGGAGTCAGGTTTCCTCTGGGTGTTGTGGGACTGGGTTTGGATCCAGTGGCCAAGGTCTGATTAGGGCACAGGCTCAGACCAGTAGTGGATTTTTTTTTTAATAAGTAAATTTATTATTGATGCCCACTAAATCGTGTTTGTAGTGATTTTATTATAGAGTATATTGCACCCACTCACTATACTTTACTGGGTTGTACTACATGTAAGTACGTGTTTTTAATGTCTGTCTTCTGTGTTGTTCCTGTAAGTTTGCTATTAGAAGACCTTAAACTATATAAAAAAAATGATCTCAGCCAGCATATAAATATTTTAACTTTTTTTATATTGTTACTTAATAAAAACTTCAGGATGAAGCATTTAATTTTCTTCCTGTTTGAAAAGCAATGATACCTTGCTAGAGGGAATCATTTTCTGATTCATGATTAGCTGTCATTTACATTTCCTTCCTTTTTATTTTATGTTTCAAAATACCTATAAAGAAAATGCATTTCCTTCATTATAATGCTTCATTTTATTATGTATCAGAAACAAATAAAACACACATTTTGTATCATAGAGTAGGGTTATTATTCATTTCACATCAGTAATTTTAAATCCAATAAAGTCTATTCAATTTCAAAACATTTAATGCTTAGAGTTTTTGACTTGGTACTTAACTTCCAGCATGGCATTGACTATAACCCCTCCTTCTGCCAAGATGAAATCTAGGATTAGACATACAGTTTGCATAACAAGTACTGGGGAGCAGCATTTCATCTTGGTGCCATGCCCAGTATGTGGCAAGTTCATGAAAATCAACATTGTTATTACTGTCGTAACACCAATAATTTTAAGGAAGAACAACTAACAATTTAAAAATAAAAGTGAATCAACATTGAAGAGATTCCTGTTGCCAGGATTCTTGTGCATTACAATACTTTAAAAATGGCACTTTGGAAGTATAAATTATGGCAAGTTTTCTTTAGACAAAACATTGGACAAAAGACATTATTTCTGAGGTTATTTTCAGGTAAATTTGAACAAATTTGAATATGTTATCATTAAAAATTCTATTTATAATAAAAAAAAGAAAAATTTCTGTCATGGTCTGTACATGTTGTGACTTTCTTAACTTTGCTACTTTTTTGTAGCCATAAATGTAACTTATCAAGTTTTTCTTTGTATAATAGTAATATTCTAAGTCTTTTATTAAAAGATGTATGCAAGATATTTTATGATTATGGGCAAATATTTATATGTTAACTCCACTGGGGATCTTACATGATTTCTTTCTTTTTTAGTTTTAATTTATTTTTAATGAATTATTTTTTTATGTATTTGCTTTACATCCCACTCACTGGCTCCCCTCCTACTCATCCCCTCCCACAATACTTCTCCCTTACACTTCCCTTTCTCCTCTGAGCAGGTGGGGATCCCTCTGGGTATCCCTCCACCCTGGCTCATCAAATCTCTGAAGCTAGAGATATCCTCTCCTACTGAGGCCAGAAAAGGCAGCCCAGCTAGAAGAACATATCCCATGGATTTTTGAAACATCCCCTACACTAGTTGCTCAAGATCCACATGAAGACCAAGCTGGATATGTGTGTGCGGCAGCTTAAGTCCAGCCTGTGTATGTTCTTTGGTGGTTCAGTCTCTAAGAGCCCCAAGGATCCAGATTAGTTGACTCTAATTGGTCTTCCTGCAGAGTTATCTCCTTCAGAGCCCACAATACTTCTTCCTATTCTTCTATAATAGTCCCCAAACTCCATCAAATGTTTGGCTGAGGGGTTCTACATTTGTCTCAGTCAGCTACTGGATGGAGGCTCTCAGAGGGCAGCCATGCTAGACTTCTGTCTGCAACCATAGCAGAGTATCATTAATAGTGTCAGGGAATGGTTTTTTACCCATGGGATGCATTTCAAGTTAGGCTGACTGTTGGTTGGCTGTTCCCTCAGACTCTGCTCCATCTCCCATGCCTACATTTCTTATAGACTGGATAAATATTGGGTAGAAAGTTTTGTGAGTTATTTGGTGTCCCTATTGCTCCACTGGAGTTCCTGCCTGGCTACAGGAGGTGGTCTCTTTAATTTCCATATCCCCAATGTTGTGAATCATAGTAAAGGTCACCCTCATTGATTCTTGGGTGCCTCCCTTATTCCAGGTCTGTATCTCATCGAGGAGATGCCCCTCAATTCCCCAACCCCGTCAGTTACAGATTTCCATTCATTCTCATGGGCATCTGGCCATCACTCTTGTCACTCCCCCCACATAATCTTGAATGACCGACAATCCCCTCCCCAACCCCTGTCCCACCCAGTTCCCTCCATATACCTCAAGATAGTGGTATATGTCTAAAAAATGGTCCATTTTATTAAGATTTTCCAATTTTGTAGAGTAGAGGCTTTGGATATAAGAATTAATGATTCTTTGAATTTCCTAGTATCTCTTGTTATGTATCTCATTTCATTTTGATTTTGTTTATTTGGATACTATCTCTCTGTCTTGGTTAGTTTGGCTAAGAGTTTGCCTGTCTTGGTGATTTTCTCAAGAACCAGCTCTTGGATTTTCTGATTCTTTGTATTAATTTCTTGTTTTTTAACTGATTGATTTCAGCCTTGATTTTGATTATTTCTTGCCTTATAATCCTCTTTGATGTGCTTAATTCTCCTCCTCCTCCTCCTCATCTTCCTTCTCTAGAACTTCCAGATGTGCTTTTAAATTGTTGGTATGAAAACTTTCTAGTTTCTTTATGAAGGCACTAGTGTTATGAACTTTCCACTCAGGACTGCTTTCATTTCATCTCATAAATTTTGGTATGTCATGCTTTTGTTTTCATTGAATTATAGAAAGTCTTTAATTTCCTTCCTTATTTCTTCCATGACTCTGAGATCACTGAATAGAGTGTTGTTCAATTTCCATGAGTTTGTAGGCTTTCCAGTGTTACTGTTGTTGAAGACGAGCTTTAATCCATGGTGATCTGACAAGATACAAAACATTACTTCAATTTTCTTATATTTGTTGAGGTTTGCTTTCTGACTGAATATGTGGTCAAGTTTGGAGAAGGATCCAAGAAGTGCTGAGAAGAAGATATATTCTTCTGTGTTTGGGTGAAATATTCTATAGCCTCCTGTTAGGTCCATGTGATTCTTTTTTTGTTTTTTGTTTTTTGTTTTTGTTTTTTTCGAGACAGGGTTTTTCTGTGTAGCCTTGACTGTCCTGGAACTCACTTTGTAGACTAGGCTGGCCTCAAACTCAGAAATCTGCCTGCCTCTGCCTCCCAAGTGCTGGGATTAAAGGTATGCGCCACCACTGTCCCGCCCATTTGATTCTTAATGTCTGTTAGTTTTGTAATTTCTGTTTAGTTTTTGTTTGGATGACCTGTCAATTGGTGAGAATGAGGTGTTAAAATCTCCCACTATTAATGTGTGGGGTTCAATGTGCAATTTAAGCTTTAGCAATGTTTATTTTACTTATTTCTTTTACTTATTTACATTCCAGCCATTTTCCCTGGTTTCCTGCCTCCCCACCCCAGTTCCTCATTTCATTCCTCCTCCCACTTTCCTCTGAAAGGGTTCTCTCCCCTCTTTTCTGGGACCTAAGTCTCTGGAGGATTAAGTTCATCTTCTCCCACTGAGGCCAAACCAGGCAGTCCTCTGGTATATATGTGCCAGGGACCTTGGACCAATCTGTGTATGCTGCCTGGTTGGTGGCTCAGTCTCTGGGTGCTCCCTTCGATCCGGGTTAGTTGGTCTTCCTATAGAGTCGCCCTCCCCTTCACCTTTTTTAATCCTTTCCATAACTCAACCATAGGATGCTCCAACTTAAGTCCAGTGGTTGAGTGTAGGTATGTACCTGTGTCTGTCTTAGTCAGCAGCTTGTAGGGCCTCTCAGAGGACAGCCATACCAAGCTTCTGTCAGTAAGCATATAGTAGCATCAATAATAGTGTCAGGCCTTGGTGCCCTTCCCCATGAGATGAATCCCACATTGGGCCGGTCATCAGAATATTTCTCCTTCAGTCATTTCTCCATTTTTGTTTCTTCAGTTCTTTTAGACAGGAACAATTCAGCATCAGAAATACTGACTGTAGGCTAGTAACCCTGTTCATCTACTTGAGGTCCTGTAGATCAACTGGAGGTGGACTTTTAGAGTTCACTCTCCCCATGGTTGGGCATTTTGGCTAAGGTCATTCCTATTGAGTCCTGAGAGTCTCTCACCTCCCAGGTCTCTGGTACTTTCTAGAGGATTTCCCTTCTTGCCTCCCCAGAAGGTTGCACATTTCCATTCATTCTTTTGGCCCTTTGGCTTCTCTCCTGTTCTCACCACCTATACCTGATCCTGTCCTCCGTTTCCTTTCTCAATCCCTTCTCCCACCAAGGTCCCTTCTTCCCTCTGTCACTCATGATTATTTTCTTCCCACTTCTAGGTAGCATTGAAGCACCCCTTCTTGGACTTTTCTGTTTGTTACACTTTATATAGTCTGTGGGTTGTATTCTAGGTTTTCTGTACTTTTTTTCTATTACCCACTTATCAGTGAGTATATATCATGCATGCCCTTTGGGATCTGGGTTACATCATTCAGGATGATATTTTCTAGTTCCATCCATTTGCCTGCAAAATTTATGATGTCCTTATTTTTTTTTTCAAAACAGGGTTTTTCTGGGTTGCCCTGGCTGTCCTGGAGCTCACTCTGTAGCCCAGGCTGTCCTCAAACTCAGAAATCCACCTGCCTCTGCTCCCAAGTGCTGGGATTATAGGCGTGCACCACCACCGCCCAGTGATGTCCTTATTTTTAATAGCTGAGTAGTATTCCATTGGGTAAATGAACCACATTTTTAAAATCCATTTTTTGGTTGTGGGATACTGGGTTGTTACAGGTAAGGCTATGAACATAGTGGAGCACATGTCCTTGTGGTATGGTGGGATATCTTTTGAGTACATGTCCAAGAGTGGTACAGCTAGGTCTTCAGATAGAACTTTTTCTAATTTTCTGGGAACTGCCAGATTGATTTCCAGAGTGGTTGTACCAGATTGCAATCTCACCAGCAATGAAGAAGTATTCCTCTTTCTCTACATCCTTGCAAGCTTGTGATGTCACTTAAGTTTTTGATATTAGTCATTCTGATTTATGTAAGGTGGAATCTCAGGGTTACCTTGATTTTCATCTCTCTGATTATTAAGAACTATAAGTATTCATTTAAGTGCTTCTTGGCCATTCAAGATTCCTCTGTTGTAAATACTCTGTTTAGCTATATACTCATTTTTTGATTGGGTTGTTTATTTTTTTGCAGGTTAACTTCTTGAGTTCTTTATATATTTTGGATATTAACCCTTTATCATATTTAGGGTTGTGTGAAGATTTTTTTCCCAATCTGTAGGTTGCCAATTTGTCTTGTTTTGTGTAGAAATATATGGTCATTGTTGGAGAAGGTTCCATGAGGTGCCAAGAAGAATTTATATGGTCTTGTTTTAGAGTGAAATGTTCTGTAGATATCTGTTAAAACCATTTGGTTAATAATTTCTGTTAGTTTCACTGTATCTCTGTTTAGTTTCTGTTTCTACGGTCTGTCCATTGGTGACAGTGGGGTTTTGAAGTTACCAACTGTTCTTATGTGTGGTTCAATGTGTGCTTTGAGCTTAGTAAAGTTTCTTTTACAAAAGTGGATGCCCTTACATTTGTGGCATAAATGATCAGAATTGAGAGTTCATCTTGGTGGATTTTTCCTTTGATGAGCATAAAATGTCCTTCCTCATCTTGTTTGATAACTTTTGGTTGAAAGACTATTTTATTGAAAATTAGAATGACAATTCCAGCTTTTTTATTGGGACCATTTGCTATAAAAACCTTTTCCAGCCTTTACTCTGAGATAGCATTGTCTTTGCCACTGAGATGTGTTTCCTCACCCAACAAAATGCTGCATCTTGTTTACATATCCAGTCTGTTAGCATATGTCTTTTTATTGGGGAATTCAGTCCATTGATGTTGAGAGCTATTAAAGACCAACTATTGTTGGTTGCTGTTATTTTTGTTGTTAGAGGTGGCATTATGTTTGTGTGGTTCTCTTCTTTTGGGTTTGTTGTGAGATGATTACTTTCTTATTTTTTCTTGGGTGTAGTTCCCTTCCTTATATTGCACTTTTCCTTGCAGAATCCCCTATAGCGATGGATTAGTAGGAACATATTGTTTAAATTTGGTTTTGACATGGGATATCTTGGTTTCACCATCTATGGTGATTGAGAGTTTTCCTAGCATGTGTGCTAGTATATGTGTTCTAGGGTTTGTATGACATCTGTCTGGGCTCTTCTGGCTTTTAGAGTCTCTGTTGAGAAGTTTCCTTTAGTTCTTATAGGTTTGCCTTTATGTATTATTTGGTCTTTCCCCCTTCTAGCTTTTAATATTCTTTCTTTGTTCTGTACATTTAGTGCTTTTATTATCATGCGAAATGATGATTTTCTTTCTAGTCCAAATTATGTGGTATTCTATAAGGTTCTTGTACATTTGTGCCCATTTCTTTCTTTAGGTTAGGGAAGCTTTTTCTATGATTTAGTTGAAGATGTTTTCTGGCCCATTGATCTGGGATCCTTTACCTTCTTCCACTTCTATTACTCTTATGTTTTACTCTTTTTATTGTATCCTGAATTCCCTGGAAGGAGCTTTTTACACTTGGTATTTTCTTCGACTGGTGTGTCAATATTTTCTATGGTATCTTCTATGCCTGAGATTCTCTCTTAAATCTCTTGAATTTTTTTGTTGGTACTTGTATCTGTAGCTCTTGATCTCTTTCCTAAGTTGTCGATCTCCAGGGTTGCCTCAATTTGTTTTCTTTATTGTTCCTATTTCCATTTTTAGTTCTTGGACAGTTTTGTTCAATTCCTTCACTTGCTCAATTGTATTTTCCTGTATTTCTTTAAGGGATTTATTTGTTTCCTCTACCTTTTTGCCTGTGTTTTTCTGTATTTCTTTAAGGGAACTATTTATATCCTACTTAAAGGCTTCTAACCTCTTCATCAGATGGGATTTTATGTCATCATCTTGCTTTTCAGGCGTGTTTGGTTATCCAGGGCTTGCTGTGGTGGGAGAACTGGGTTCTGGTGCTGCTGAAATGCATGGATCTTGAGCTTGCCTTCTACCATCTGATTTTCTATGGTGTTAACTAGCCTTGGTGTCTCTGACTGGAACTGGCCTCCTTGGAGGCGTGAAGAGTGCTGTTACCTGGGTTAGAGCTGGTTTCTTGGGAGGCAAGCAGTGCTGTCTCTAGCTACAATCAGACCTCCTGTGTCTCTTGTTAGAGCAGGTGTACTGTGTCCCCCATTACTGTGGATCTCCTAGGCATCAGACAGGTTGTAGAAGGTAGGAAAATATAGGGCCCACTGGTCTGTCCTGGGTAAAGGAACAGACCAGAAGCTAACATATTCTCAGATTATTAATTGGTTTTATCCTCTTCCTTATTCCTTCCAAGCTCTGGAACATCCAGAACTGCAGCTCCCACTATATAAAGCAGTAAGCTGGGGCTATAGGGAGAGTTTTCACAGCAAATAGGCTCTCACATTTCTGGTTTAATGAATGGGAAACTCTGGCTTTTCTAGGATACTGCTTCCCCACCAAAACCTGGTTTGTTGGGTTCAGCAAGGTTCCTTTTAAAAATGTGGGTGCCCTTATGTTTAGGGCATAGGTTTTCAGAATTAAGATATCATCTTGGTCGATTATTTCTTTTGATTAGAATGAAGTGTCCTTCCATGTCTCTTTTGATTAATTTTGATTGCAAATCCATTTTATTAGATAGTAGAATGGCTAGTCCAGCTTGTTTCTTGGGTTCCTTTGTTCAGACAACATTTTTTTCAGTACATTTGTCTGAAGTGTTTGTCTGTCTTTATTGTTGAGGTGTTTTTTGTGTGCAGCAGAATGATGTATTAGGTTTTACATCCATTCTGTTAGCCTGTGTCTTTTTATTGAAGATTTGAGTCCACTGATGTTGAATGATATTAATGAGCAGTGATTGTTGTTTCTTGTTATGTTGTTGTTGTTGCTCTCTCTCTCTCTCTCTCTCTCTCTCTCTCTCTCTCTCTCTGTGTGTGTGTGTGTGTGTGTGTGTGTGTGTGTGTTTACCTTGCTTTCTGCTCCTATGGTGTTACTTATTTCTTATTTCCTATGTTTTCTATTTGCAGTTATCCTCCTTGGGTTGGAGCTTTCCTTTTAGATTTTCTCTAGGACTGTATTTGTGAATAGATATTGTTTGCATTTTGGTTTGTCTTGAAATATCTTGTTTTCTTTATCTATAGCGATTGAGAGTTTTGCTGGGTATAGTAGTCCAGGATGGCACCTGTGGTTTTTTTAGAAGTCCCAAATTATCTGTCCAGGACCTTCTAGCTTTTAGAGTCTCTGTTGTGAAGTAAGGTGTAATTTTCATAGGTCTGCCTTTGTATGTTACCTGGCCTTTTCCCCTTGTTGATTTTAATATTCTTTATTTGTTCTGAAAATTTTGTGTTTTTATTCTTTTATGGCAGGAGGATTCTCTTGTCTGGTCCAGTCTAATTGGTGTTCTATATGCTTCTTGTATGTTCATAGTCATCTCTTTTTGTAGGTTGGGGACATTTTTTTCCATGATTTCGCTGAAAATATTTTCTGGGCCTTGGAGGTGGGACTCTGCACATTTTATTACTATTATTCTTAGATTACTTATTGTCATGGTATCCCAGATTTCTTGGATATTTTGTGTCAGGAATTTTTTTAGCTTTAACATTTTTGACTGATTTATTAATTTCTTTTATTGTATCTTCTATGCCTAAGATTCTCTCTTTCAACTCTTATATTCTGTTGGTGATGCTTGCAAGTGTTGTTCCTGTTCTCTTCCAAGGTTTTCCATCTTCAGGATTCCCTCCATTTGTATTTTATTTATTGCTTCTATTTATTTCCACTTTCATGTCTTGCATGTATTTATTTTCTTCACCTGTTTGATTGTATTGTCCTGTATCTCTTTAAGGAATTTATGTATATTCTTTTTAAAGACCTCTACCTGTTTGATTGTATTTTCCCTTCCTTTTATTAGGAATTTATTCATTTCCTTCTTAAAGATCTCTATCATCTTTATAAAAATGGATTTAAGGTCATTTTCTAGTGTTTTGGTTGTGTTAGGATCTCCAGGGCTTGCTATAGTGGGGTAGTTGTGCTTTGAATGTGTGATATTGCCTAAGCTTTTGCTGATTGTGCTCTTTCTAGGGTCTTTAGCCATCTGGATGGTTTGGATGCTTGGATGTTCATTTTGTGGTAGGTATTGGGTAGAGAATTAACCTCAGTGATCCTAGTGTGGCAGGCTTCTTATGGGTATCTTTGGTTGTATGGTTCTGGATCTGCAGGCCTTTATGACTCAGGAGCCACAGGTCTGATGAAGATTGGCAGAGAGGTTTCGGAGGCATGGAGGTCCCTCTTGGATTGCAGGCTGCTCAGAGCAGCTTTCCTTGCCCCAGAGGACTTGGCAAGCAGGGAAGGGCTATTACACCTAACAGAATGATATATGCATCAATATATATGTATATATATACATATATATGTGAATATATGTACATATATGTATATACATACACACACACATATATATACATATATATACACACACACATATATATATATGTTAAGTAGAGTGGTGTAAAACACAGTGCTAGATGCAATTTCTGCTGACTTTGGAAACTCTCTCGAGAATAAAGAATGAATCTAAGAGGTATAATTGTCATCTGATTCACTAAGTCTTCTATACATTCCCCACAGCTTTGTATCACATTATGAACTACTCCCATTCTCGATGGTTGAGCAGCATACACCATATACCAGTTGCCTTTATACTCACTTAGATGCTGTCTATTTCTCATGTTCCTTAAATGTATCTCCCCTCCAGGGATAAACTTATTTTACTTTTTAATCTACATTTCTTCTTAGTGGTTGTTACAGGTTGAATTCAATGCTCTAGATTGTTCTAAATAGTATAAAGTACATTTCATAGATTCCTGAATTTGTCCCTTTACCGAAATTTACTAAGAATTTCTGAAGTAGCGTGCTCAAGGGAATATATGAGAAAAGTAAAAATTTACACAAATGTGAAAATGTCACAATGAAAGTCATTAGAAAGCTTTTCTAATAAAAAATTAATAAAACTTTTAAAAGAAGAATTTTTATGTAATTGGGTTAGATGATGGAGAAATGAAGTTAAAAAACAGTACCACTCATTATTGCCTTTGAACTTAGGAAAACATAGAAGCCAACACTCTCCTATTATGTTTTTTAAGTGATAGATCAGAAATTCCAGAACACAGTACAAGAGAACAAAGAGTGAGATGCCAATTCTTTTTAGTAAAAGCAGCTTGAATCAGGACTGTCCTAGAAGCCAGCTTCTTACCCAGGCTGCCTTCCAGCCACCTGCTGTCTACATACACCTCCAAGTTCCAAACAAATACATATTTTATTTTATATCCATTGCATATTTCTTGGACTGTAATAGTAAGAACGAAACACATAGGGTTTCAAGTTAAAATTGAATGACTTGAAAATCATCCTAGAGTTTTTGTTGTTATTTGTTCATTTGTTTTGTTTTGTTTGCTTGTTCCAATTCTGTGGATTATTTTAATGTGTGGATTTGGAGGTCATTTCTCCCCCTTCTCCTGTGATTTATTTCTTTCTGTTTACAAATCAAATTTGTTTTCTGACAATTTTGCTTATAATTACTTTCACGTATATCCACATTTATCTCCTTCCCATCTTGGTCAACCTACACTTTCCCCCAGTTCCCTATGGAGGGCAGCGAATGTAGAGCCTATGGCTATGTGAAGAGATGAGAAAGAGTGAACGTTGTATGCTCTTCTCCAAGCAGGGCATGTTGGCAGAGAGTATACAAGTTCAGTGGCAGGGAGGAGCATTATAAAATGCTAACTCCTTTTGAGTCTGTGTGTGTGTGTGTGTGTGTGTGTGTGTGTGTGTGTGTGTGTGTATGTGTGTGTGTGCTTCGAGAATACATGGACAGGAGGTATATTTCTCTGGTAATTAGCCAGGAAATTTGGATATGGTAATGGATTGTTTTTTTTTTTTCAGGTAAAAAGTAAAATGATCAAAAGAATTGGAGAGCTAAATACTCCAAAGGGCCATAATATTTTAGGAGCAATCTCTCTCCCATTATATTTTATTTCACCTATTGACTTTTGATTATATATACATATATATTTCGTTTTTTGTTTTTCGAGACAGGGTTTCTCTGTACAGCCCTGACTGTCCTGGAACTCACTCTGTAGACCAGGCTGGCCTCGAACTCAGAAATCCGCCTGCCTCTGCCTCCCAAGTGCTGGGATTAAAGGTGTGCGCCACCACTGCCTGGCTATATTTTTTAAAGAAAGAGATATTTAACTTTTTTTTTAAGATATTTTCTTTATTTACATGTAAATTTCTCCATTCCCAGTTTCCCCTCCAAAA
>NW_022196913.1:83673913-83674291 GCF_008632895.1 Mastomys coucha
ATTGTTTTTTAATAGCTGAGTAGTACTCCATTGTGTAGATGTACCACAATTTCTGTATCCACTCCTCTTTTTATATAGGCTATAAACATTCATTTAAAAATAAATTTCCTGCCATGGACTGGGTTCGTTGCGGGGACCCCATTTTCCATGGGATGAGAGTTCTGGTCAGGTGGGCAACAAGTCGGTGACAAAGTTGACACAAGAGTGTGCTGAAGCTGAATGTATGTCTTAAAAATGACATGAGGCTTTTACAGTCATAGCAAAAGAGAAATGATAAATCTAGCAGCTCAGCAGTTAAGGTACATCTGAGGCCACCTGAGACACACTGGGTCTAAAGCAGCCACCTCTTCTGGATAGGTGCTGCACCCCCCCCCCCCA
>NW_022196913.1:83674361-83676519 GCF_008632895.1 Mastomys coucha
GCCTAAGTGCTCTGGGCCCCAGGGCGGGGGGGGGGGCGTGGGCTATGGACTGCATGAATCTAAGTCCTAGTCCATCTAAGTTCTAGTTCTAGTCAGAGTGCAAGTGCCTGCAGAAAGTGAAACCAGGCTTATATGGTATACAGAAAACAGGGCGAATGATAAGTCATGTAGGTGGGAGAGGGTTACAACAAGGTTGTTAGGATCAGAGAGCAAGACTGGAGCCACACCAAGGTCAGTAGGATCAGGTATCCAGGTGTGAAGCTTGGCAGAAGAGCAGTGGTGCCTTCCCTGATGGGGCTATTTTGATATTCCTATGCTAATTCTCTGGGTCTGCTGGAGGCAAGCACCAGGAGGTTCTAATCTAGCAATTCCTGCTAATGCCCTTAAGTGAGGGAAGCTCTTCGATTACTCTCTAGTATGTAAAACAGTTCTGTCTTCTGTGGGACTGCCTTAAGAATTCTAATTATGTACTTGACCTCTTTGCTAACTCTGAGGACAACCTGTCTGATAAGGCAGATTCCTTGAGAGAAATTCCAAGCTAAGGACAGCTTGGAATTAAATTAGGATATGTTGGAATGTTGTGCTGGCCAGGAGACAATGCCTAATCTTAAGTTTAGCCATTAACAAATATTTTCTTGGGGTACCTTTTATGCCTAAATAAGAGGGTATGTTGACGATTGGAAAGACTAATTTGGAACACATCTGAGTTAAGAGATGCCAGCAACTGTCTGAATACCCAGGAAGCACAAACTCCCCTTTGAAGTCATAAGGCCTCTTATCCTTAATCAGGCTTTTACCCCCCACCCCCCATATTTCGGATTTTACTGAAGTAAATGAGTGGGCGTGGCATCTCCCATTTTTTTTTTATTATTTTTCAAATGAGGTTCCAGAAGTCCCTCCTCATGGTGGCTAGGGATCTAAAATGTCAATTAATAATAGCAAGCAAGATTATATACTGAGCTCAGTCTAAGGGATTCATTGTGCTTCAATTATTTTTTAAATGGCTGGCCAATTCAATGTTTCAAGTATCCAAATGAGTTTTGCTAATATCTGAAATTTCTGCCTTCAATTGTTCCTTATCGTGGAAAATATCTGTATCCTTCCACACTCCCTGCAAATGGGCCTTAGTTTTTTCCCAATCCATAGTTGAGTTATAGGGTAATGGTGTGACACAATTATACTGAAATGAGGTATGACACTTAGTAGCTAGCCTAGCTTACAAACAACATAGCAAAAATTATCAAAAGAACTGGACAGCTAAATACTCCAAAGGCCAGTAATATTTTAGGAGGAATCTCTCTCCCATTATATTTTATTTCACCTATTGACTTTTGATTATATTTTTTAAAGAAAGAGATATTTAATTTTTTATCTAGGCTATAAGCATTCATTTAAAAATAAATTTCCTTTGGTAATTTCATGTTGCTACGCTGGATTTAGATCACATCTACTTATCCACCTCCCTCCCTACAAACCTCCTCCCAGAACTCACTCCCAATGACCTCAGTTGTATCTTTCCATATCCATGTCTTACCTCTCTTCTGAATATCCATGTCAAGACCACTTGTTCTACTTGACGATGTTCTTTACTGGTTTAGTCTTTGAGATATTTTTTCAAATTATACTTGTTTTCTTAATCTGTGTTAAATTTCCTCTCCCTATTGACCTGAATTAATGTTCTTTACAAATGTGGGATTTAGTTGGAAGACTTACCATGGATTTCTTATATTTCTTTCTGTTTCATTTATTTTTATTTCTTCACTTGAATTTATAGCTGTCTTTACTTGGGCTGGTCAGGTCTCTCCTCCCCCTCCCCCCCAGTCAAAAATAATTCTTGTATTGTTCATAAAGATGCTTTTAAAATATTTTTTTAAATTTTATGTATGTGATACACTGTTGTACCATATGGGTGCTGGGAATTGAACTCAGGTCCTCTGGAAGAACAGTCAGTGCTGCTCTTAATCGCTGAGCCATCTCTCCAGCTCTTTAAAGATGTTTTTCTTGTCAGTTTGTTTACTTTGCTTGTGGTTGGCTGTCTTTTGGACCCCAAGACTCTCTTTGCTTCCTTCAGGGTAATACAGGAACACCCAGTTTTGATGTTAGTCAATCACCTTTATTGTGAGTTCTAATCCAAGCTCTGTTTTTTTTTTTTTTTTTT
>NW_022196913.1:83676529-83681616 GCF_008632895.1 Mastomys coucha
TTTCCAAGCTCTGTTTTTAGTCAGTGGACTTAAACTGGCTGAATTCATTAGTTCAAAGTAACTGATTATGTTCAGTAAAAGGGAGAAGTACATGCTGTGCATCCTTATATTTTTCTATAAAAGGGCCATAGCTTATCTGAAAATAACATCCCAAGGATAACTGAGGTTTAACATATCTACACCTGTACATAAGATTGTGCTGGTTATGTTCAGCTGTTGATGTACTAGTTTTAAATGCAGGAACAATAAGTTTGTTAAACCTTTGTTGTTCGCTGTTGTTTCATAATGTGCGTTGTTCCTTGATGTGGCAACGTTGGAGAACCCTTTCAACAATTCTAATTATTCCCATCAATAATATTCTCTCACAATTAATATTACATAGCATGTCTAAGAAAGCAACATTCCATCATTTTTGCCCTTAGTTTTTATTTTTGTTTTCAAGACAGAATTTCTCTGTGAGATGCTGGGATTAAAGACATATGCCACCACTGCAGACATCAATTTTTATAGCTAAAATTTAAAAATGCACCAAGCTTCATAAGTGAATGCATATATTATTTTTGTGTATCTTTGTGTAATATATAAAGTCAACCAACATTTAATCATGTTTTTGGCTTAATCAAAAATATAAGATCTATATGATAAAATTAGTATTTAGGAAGTTATTTGATAGGCTTGGGAAGTATTATTTAACATTATGTTACATGTCAGTTCTCTGAAAACTATGTATTATTTCTATAGACAGTAATTTAACTATAATGTAGTATGAGTTAGTTAAAAAAATCAAAGTAGATCCACAAGAGAGATCAAGAACAACAGAGTTAATTTTGTGATACATATACGTGAGTAAAAGCATCATAAATCAACCATAAATTGATGCCTTGCAAATAAACAGAAACTAGACATAGGCAAAGATGACATAGTGACAGCAAAAAAGTTTTAATGGATAAATCTACCAAATTTTTAATGGCTATGTTAAAAATTTGATTACTTTGCCAAATCTTTCAAAACAAATTTTCTTGCTTTACTATATGTGTATATTATTTTGCCAGTCTTAAATTGATTGTCAGGTGGGTTTTATGCATGTGTACTACAAGGGAAAAATAAACATGGTATATCACAAAACATAGTTAAAGGCTGTCTCCATGAGAAGATGGAAAATGGTTTAAAATTCAGATTTCTAACACCCACATCATTCCTATTTAAACTCACTCTGAAACTGGCAATTTTTTCCATCTTGTAAGATGTTAGATTTTACTTTTAGCTGTGGCATGTGAGTAGAATTAATTTCTTCATAGGAAATACCAGTGTTGTATAATATTCTCCATAGGTTGTTTCTAAAATTTACTCTATAAAAATCTTTACTCTGTCTGTAATTATCACCAGAACTATTTAATTGCAGTTTTCTCTGTCCAGAAGAGTCAGTCCTCCCAATAGGACTGTGGTCCATGGATGTTTTCTATTATTGGAACTATTTCATTTCAAATATTAATGTGTACCAAATAATAAAGTGAGAAGAAATTGCTTATTTTCCTGTAGAAAACCATACCCTAAGTGGTATTTCTGGTGCAAAAGTAAATACAAATGTAGGTTAACTCAGAAAGAAAAAAATAACATTTGAAGAACAAAATGGGTAATTTTCCACACTTAGGCTTTAAGACTGTGGTTGTCCATGTTCAGGTTTGAATGTGAAATGTCTCATATCGACTGCATCTTTAATCATTTTGTCCCCAGCTAGTGCTACTGTTTGGGAAGCTGTGGAACCCTTATCGGGTAGAGCCTTACTGGGGGAACTGGATCACTAGGAATGGGTCTTGGAGCTTCATAACTTTGTCTTAATTCTGGGTTTACTCTGCACTTCCTGAGTGTGGATGCAGTGTTACCAGTCAGTTTCCTGTTCCTGTTACCAGGCCTTCTCTGCTGTGGAAAACTGTGTCCCTATGGAACTATAAGTCAAATAAAAATTTCTCCCTTAAGGTGCTTCTGTCAGGGTATTCATCACAGCAATGAGTAAGCCAATCTATTTCTTAGAAAATACATGTTAGTTGCTTCTCCACATTTTAAGATTTGAAGAGGACCTTACAATGTAAGAGAAATGCATGTTATATATTATCAAAGTTTTGTAACTATCTTGGTAGCTATTCTTTGATGACCACAGGCTAGAATGATCAGTTTTGATTTTTAAGAGCTTGAAGGAAATTAGGTATTGGCAAAGTACTTCTGTAAACAGCTAGAGAATCAATCAATACTTTAGACTTTATGGATTCTGTGTTCTGTGTCCCAACAACTCACACGGTGTAGTGGAAACATAGTCATAGAGAGTACATAAATGTTTGCTTTACCTATGTTCTAAAAAAATTTAATCATAAGAACAATCATAGAACAATACCTAGGAGTTCTTCCCAGACCTCTGTTTTAGTTCTAAAGCATAATGACATATATAGTTGTGGTATGGGGTGGAGATAGTTTCTTGTAGTTTTCATATCGAAGTAAATCAATAGTTGTGAGGCCAGCAGAGGCTCTTGTGTCAGAAGCAGAGAAATGAATATCATGAGATGGAGATTTACTTCACAAACATAGTGGAGACTTATCCATTAAGAATGTGTTTATAGCTGTCTCCTGAGAAGCTCTGACAGTACCCGACTAATACAGAAATAGAGGCTCACAGCCATCCATTGGACTGAGCATGGGGTCCCCAATGAAGGATCTAGAGAAAGATCCCAAGGAGCTGAAGGGTTTGCAGCCCTTTAGGACAAACAACAATATGGACTAACTTGTACCCTCAGAGCTCCCAGGGATTAAACCACCAACCAAAGAGTACACATGGTGGGACTAAAGGCTCCAAGAGCATATGTATAGCACAGGATGGCCAAGTTGGTCATCAATGGCAGGAGAGGTCCTTGGTCCTGTGAAGGTTCTATGCCCCAGTGTAGGAGAATGCCAGGGCCAGGAAGCAGGAGAGGGTGGGTTGGTAAGCAGGGGTAGGGGAGGAGGGAACACCTTTTTATTTTTTTTCTGGAGGGGAAACTGGGAGAGGAGATATCATATTAAATGTAAATAAAGAAAATATCTGTAAGTTAAAAAAAAAAGAATGTGTTTATCAGAGGCAGGCAGATTTCTGAGTTCTAGGCCAGCCTGGTCTACAGAGTGAGTTCTAGGACAGCCAGGACTATATACAGACTCTATACAGAGAAACCCTGTCTTTAAAAAAAAAATAAAAATAAAAATAAAGAAAGAAAGAAAGAAAGAAAAGAAAGCTTTAAAGAAAGAATGTGTTTATCATGACGAATGAGTACACTTGTGAGTCTCCATTTCCATGGAGACTTTATGTAATGCAATGCCATTTCACTATGCCATTTTAAAGAATTACTCTGAGTACCCTGTCTATTAATTCAATATAATCAGAGACTGTAAAGTTCAGCCAGCTTTACACTGGATCCAGTAGTAACATTTCTCTGTAATCTGTCCACATTTTATAATTGAGTTTTCTCATCAGACTTTTCAATATTGTATTTAGATTTTCCTGTTCCTACTAAAATAAAATGAAATTACTAACAAATCATCAGTATTCACTCATATTAAAATTATATTTTGTTTCAGTTTACAAATTTACTCTTGCTTGGCATAGGTAAATAAGTAGGAAGGTCTTCATATTTTTTATCCTGGGGAGATTTAGGACATCATTTTTTAATTTTTAAAATTTATTTATTTATTTATTTATTTATTTATTTATTTATTTATTTTTATGTACTCAGACATACCAGGAGAGGGTATCAGATCCCATTACAGAGAGTTGTGAGCTACCATGTGGTTTCTGGGAATTGAATTCAAGACTTCTGGAAGAACAGTTAGTTCTCTGAATCACTGAGCCATCCACCTCTCTAGCCCTGAGGACATGTTTTTATCTCAGTGAGATTTAACAAGAAACTGTTCCCTGTGAACAAAGCAAGCCTTTAGTCATTTCTGGCCTTCTCTAGCCAGTGACCTGGCCCAGAATCCATTCCATTTGGCTGGCAGGCTGGGAGGTGCTTTGAGGTCCCAGCCTTCACCTTTACTTATTACTTCATCTATATAGTGTGATGACAAAACTATGCTCACTCCCCCTATCTCTGACCACCCCACCTCTCTCATTTCCCCACCCGTGCAGTAAAGTGGAAAGTTAACACTTTTCAAATAACATGTGACACTAAGTAAACGTACTAACTTTTACCTTTAAGGAAAATACAGTTATTTTTTTATAGTGTTAGTATGGATTGCCAGTTTGAGAGAGCATCTTTAGAGGTCTTGGTGTTTTTCCATTTGATTTCTTTTTGATGCAGAGTGCATAAATTGGGAATACATAAGTGCGTTCTGAAATCCTTAAGAAATCAGTAACTAATTTTGTGGTTGTTTTGAGGAACCAGGTGCCATAGTTTTGTAAATTCTATCATGCCAGTTCTCTTTGAGGAGTTGTATACTCAACATTGCAAACAATCGAACAAACAGGTGATACTCTCACTGCTGCTGTTTTGGCACCTGCAGTGAGACAAGTAAAGGTCACTTGCTTTGCTCCAAAGTCCTCAGAACATCACCATGCATCTGAGAGGCAGTATAATTGTTTACTTTTTTCTCTTTGTCATGT
Source organism: Mastomys coucha (assembly GCF_008632895.1). NCBI lineage: Eukaryota > Metazoa > Chordata > Mammalia > Rodentia > Muridae > Mastomys > Mastomys coucha. The sequence goes on from NW_022196913.1 coordinate 83,681,151, forward strand.
GTTTTTCTTCCCTTGTTCTATTCATGTGTTCATGAATGTATGTGTGATGGGGTACACTTGTGCTCCTGTGTGCCAGAAGAAAACCTGGGATGTTGTTTCTAAGGAGCCTTTTACCTTGAGTTTTGAGAAAGAATTTCACATTTGCCCAAAGCTTGCTAAGTAAGCTAAGCTTGCTGGACAGTTAGCACAGGTAACTGTCACTTTCTTTCTATCACTCTACTACTGGAATTATAAGCATTCAGGGACTTTTATTTTTGGGTCTATTTCTCTCTCTCTCTCTCTCTCTCTCTCTGTCTCTCTCTCTCTCTCTGTCTCTCTCTCTCTCTCTCTCTGTCTCTCTCTCTCTGTCTCTCTCTGTCTCTCTCTCTATCTCTGTCTCCTCCCTCTATTGCTCTCTTTTAAACCCACGCACCTATGGTCACTTAATCTTTGACAAAGGAGCTAAAACCATCCAGTGGAAAAAAGA
>NW_022196913.1:83683569-83694075 GCF_008632895.1 Mastomys coucha
TGGAGGGGAAACTGGGAAAGGGGAAATTCGCATGTAAATAAAGAAAATATCTAAAATAAAAAAAAAAATTCACTTTACATCCCAATGTACAGCCCCCTCTCCTCCCAGTACCCCACCATGCAGATCCTTCCCCAGTTTCACTGCTCACCCCCACATACAGTGACTGCTCCCCATCCACCTCCAACACATGTATACACATATATCTAGTCACTGCCATACTACGAGCATCCTCTTCCATGGAAGCCAGACAAGGTGGCTCAATTAGGGGAATGGGATTCGCAGGCAGGCAACAGCGTCAGGGATAGGCCCTACTCCAGTTGTTGGGGGAACGGCATGAAGACCAACCTGTATATCTGTTATGTAAGTCCAGGGAGCCTAGATCCAGCCTGTGCTTGCTCTTTGGTTGGTAGTTCAGTCTCTGGGAGCCCCCAAGAGTCCAGGATAGTTGACTCTGTTAGTCTTCCTGTAGAGTCCCTGTCCTCTTTGGGTATCTCAGTCATTTCCCCAACCAACTCTTCCATAAGACTCACCAATCTCCATCTAATGTTTGGATGCCTCTGCATCTCTTTCCATTGGTTTCTGGATGGAGCTTCTCATGGGACAGTTATGTTAGGTTCCTATACACAGGCAACAGATTACCGGACAAGCCTGCTCCTGATGTTGGAGACCAGCATGAAAACCAAGCTGTGAGTCTGCTATATAGGTTCAGGGGGGTCTAGCTCCAGCCTGTGTTCACTCTTTGGTTGGTGATTCAGTCTCTAGGAGCCCTCAACAGTCTAGGTTAGTTGACTCTGTTGGACTTCTTATGGTGTTCCTATTTTTTCAGGGCCCTAAATCATTTCCCTAACTCTTCCAGAAGACACCTCAAGCTCTATCTAATGTTGAGCTCTGAGTCTCTGCATCTGTTTCCACTGGTTGCTGTGTGGAGCCTCTCAGAGAACAAATTTGCTAGACTTCTGTCTGCAAGCAGCAAAGAGTGTCAATACTATCAGAGATTGTTTCTTGTCCATGTATGGGTATCAATTTGGGGCAGCCATTGGTTGGGGATTCCCTCCATCTTTGCTCTGTCTTTGTCCCTGTACATCTTGTAGGCAGGACATACTTTGGGTCAAAGGTTTTGTGGGTGGGTTGATGTCTTTATCCCTCCACTGATAGTCCTTCCTGGATACAGAAAGTAGCTACTTCAGGATCCATATCTCCCACTGCTAGGAGTCTCAGCGAGATTTGCCTCCATAGGCCCACATGGGCCTCCATCCATCCCAGGTCTCTGGTGTGTCCTACCAATTGCCTCTTCTCACCACGAATTTCTACTCTCTCTTCCTTGCTCTCCCTATATCTGATCTTAAATCCCCACACCCTGACCCTGCTCCTCTTCCCATCCATTCTCCACCCAATTTCCTCCTTCTATCCATTTCCAGTATCTATTTTATTTCCCATTCTGAGGGAGATTCAAGCATCTCCCTTGGCTTCTCTTTGTTATTTGGCTTCTTTGGGACTATTAGTGTAGTTAGCCTGTACTTTATATTTTATATTCACTTCTAAGTGGGTATATACCATATATGTCCTTTTGGGTCTTGGTTACCTCACTCAGGATGACATTCGTTTGCCTGTACAATTCATGATGCCTTTGGGAACAGTTTTTAATAGCCAAGTAGTATTCCATTGTATAAATGTAGCACATTTTTTTTAAACCATTCTTCAGCTGAGGCACAGCACATGCTGGTAAGGATATGGAGCAAGGGGAACACTCTGTCATTGTTGATGGGAGTACAAACTTGTACAAACCACTGTGGAAATCAATTTGGCAGTTTCTCAGAAAACTGGGAATAGTTCTATCTCAAAATCCAGTTATACCATTCCTGGGCATATACCCAAAAGATGTTCCACCATCCCACAAGGACACTTACTCAGCTGTCTTCATAATGGTGTTCTTTGTAACAGCCAGAAACTGGGGCGTCTGATTTTTAAGTGCAGATTCTTAGATCAGCATCCACATCCACATGTTTGTATAGAGCTTTACATTACTGACATAGCTATTCTCCAACCCCTCATCTCTATTTTCAGTTGTGGTATTTGGTATTGAATCATTCATTGTTACCTATTTTATTAGTTGTATATCCCAGTGGTTTACATCTACCTTCACTCTTCTAATTAAGTTTTCACGCTGTCACCAATATGACTTTTCTAACAAGCATCTTTACTTCCTGTTTAGTTCTCCAGGGAGATTCCAAATTGTTCATAGAATATACATTTAAAATCTTGGGCATAGTATATTTTTTTCTAAGTAGACACACTCATGTAATGCATGATATGTCATACTTCTACCCTGTTTTTTCACACTCTTTGGGATATAACACAATGCCTTGTGCAAAAAATGAGATATTAATGTAGGTCCACAAAAAAAGAGGCTAAAACAAACAAAATTATGTACTCTTACATTTTTTATTTTTGTTTTTATGTTTAGTTTTTTGAAGGAGGTTATTGATAAGGAGACCTTAGAAAATGCATCGTCAAAGTTTTTATGTAGAATAGTGTGGCAAATATTCTTTAGTTTCATAGTAATGGCTGGAATGGGAAATGTGGGGTTAGAATTTGAGCTAGTATAAAACAATTGCCAGCCTCAGATGTGGCACAAATGCTTCTTCTGCTATATGACTTGAATTTCTGCTCAACTGGTTATTTCAACATTCTTCTTTGCTGAGACCAAACTTACAGAGGCTGGTAGCTTGCTTATTAATTAGTATAATTTGTCAATAAATGTTTCTTTACTGAGGTCATGTGTAGCTGTGCTTTTAGAAATTAGATGTTCAGAGAAGGTTGTAAGGTCTCATAGAGGTAGCATTTGAGTCAACAGAGGCAGATAAAAACAATGTGAGGAAATGAGGAAATGAATGTGATCATTTCCTTTCTTGTGATAAAGCAGAGAGAGGACTGAGTAAAGGCCTTTCTGTGAAAATGACATGTCCCTGCGGTCTGCAGGATGAAAATGAAAAAGCCTTAAAGCAGTCTGAAGACACTGCATTACAGGTGAAGAAAATGGATGAACAACAACCTAGAGCAGTGGTTCTCAGTCTTCCTAATGCTGCATCCTTTAATATAGTTCCTCAAGTTGTAGTGACCCCCAACCATAAAATTATTTCTGTTGCTACTTTACAACTGTAATTTTCCTTCTCTTATGAATGATGATGTAAATATATTTGGAGATAGAGGTTTACCAAAGGGGTTGTGATCTACAGGTTGAAAACCACTGACCTAGAATCATAAAGTCCTTGTGTTTTCTGGAGACAGTGTTAGTTTACAGTGAATAGAAAACAGGTGAGAAAGATGGCATATAGGTAGACCGCATGGCATCAAGGCAAAAAACGGTCCAGATATTAGTCAAAGTTCCTTAGAATAACATCAAAGAAATTTAAGGAGGGAAAATATTATTTAATTTTTATTTCATGAATCAACTCAGGTTAGGCTCAAATGGGTCAGCATATAAAGAGGCTTACAGCCAAATCTGCTGAGATAGGTGGAATCCCTAGAATATGTATAGAAATCAGAGAATGGATTGTAACAAGTTGTCTTCTGTCCTCCAAAAAAGTGTCATGGCACACACTCACATGCACACAAATAAGTAAAAGTAAGTACTTAAGTAAGAAAAGAAAGAAAGATGTTACAAGATGTACAGATTCCCTGCAGCTGACCCTCTTTCACCCACCACCAAATGCCATTGTAGGTGCTTACATAACATGTCACTAAGTGATTGTGTTATCACACCAGCTTTCCTTTAGACTGAAGGGCAGGCTCAAAGTTACTGTGCTCCTGTGGATGTTGAACATGACAAATTAGAATGCCTTAGAACATACCTGACAGTTCACAATACATAGGATAGGAAAAAAAAATCATGCTTTCATGGGTGTTTGGTTAAATCCTAGTAGAATAAAAAAGACCCCAGGGCAGACAGGGTACTGGCTGTGCTCTCCTGTGCCTCACATTTTGTAATAGTCTGTAATTGGGTCTTAAAATGACATTTATTGTTGTAAGCCATGTTCATTTTGAGCTTTATTCAATCTTCTAGATCATACATTCTTCTTCTGATGACTAGTTAAGATGTTCTTCTCTGTGAAGCTAATTTTGTTTCCTAAGTACAAGAGAGGCAGTAGAGTGTAGGTTTGAAAGAGCAGGCGTTGGAGTCAGAAAACGAGGATTTAAAAGCTAAATTAAAATATGATTTTGAACCAGTACAAATAAGATTTAGCACTTAACAAAAGGTTACCAGTGATGTGGAAAATCCTTCTAGAATATAGAGGATTAGGACCACTTAGCTTGTGATTGTGATTTGAGGTTGGATACAGAGTTCAATCATGAATGTACAATTTATTATCCCAGTGGGATTAATAAATTCATGTTTTTAAATGATTTATCTGTGATGGGGTTTAAAGCCAGGCTCTCAAACATGCCCTGGGAGCTCTCTACCACTGAGCCATATCTACATCAAATCATTTAAGCTTAATAAGGCTCAATTTCTCATGTGTTTTATGTGTATAACAGTATATGCCATATAGGGCATTTGTGAGACCCAAAGAACATCATTTTAATTGATGTCCTAGATAGGACAAATTTAGAGATATTTTATGCTTTCAAAGCTAGATAATTTCACTTATCAGCCAAAATATCTCTAAAAGACTGACCCAATGGCAGTCCTTTATAACTGTGATGATTTAATGAATTAACTGTTCCTAATAATCCTAGGATAGTTCTATAGTATAGAACTAGAGTCCAAAGTCCAAAGTCAAAACTTCAGTTTTGAGTTCCAACAAAGGGTGAAAGAAAAACATTGATTTTAGAGCTTTTCATTAAATCTCCCTTCAAAGAGAAATCATTTGAAGGTCAATTATAATAAAAAAAACTGTAATGCTTCTGAGTAGAACTGAATTCTAATTTGTTATACAATTTTTATTTTAAATACATTTTCTTCTTTTTTTAAGATTTATTTTATTTATTTTATGTGTATGAGTACACTGTAGCTGTACAGATGGCCGTGAGCCATCATGTATATGGCTGCTGAGAATTGAACTCAGGACCTCTGCAGGCCCCACTTGCTCTGGCCCTGCTCCACTAGCTCTGGCATAATTCACTGTAGCTGTCTTCAGATGCACCAGAAGAGGGCGTCAGATCTCATTACGGGTGGTTGCCAGCCACCATGTAGTTGCTGGGATCTGAACTCAGGACCTTTGGAAGATCAGTCAGTGCTCTTACCCACTCAGCTATCTCACCAGCCCCTTTAAATACATTTTTATATAAAATAAAATTATATGACTTCTCCTTTCTTCCCTTTTGCCCCTTCCAGGTACTCTCCCTCCAAGTGACATACTCTCAATTTGTTAGGCTTTTTTAATTTGAGTATTATTAATGTACACAAAAATATAAATACAACATTTGTTGTTGGTGTGTATATGTTTGGGGATGACTCTTTTCTACTAAATAAGGGTGGCAAGTTGGAAACAGAGAGGAGCCACTGCGGATGGGGGTGAATCTTTTGAAACCTCACAGCCTGTCCCCAGTGACATACCTGTTCCAACAAAAACACACCTCTTAATCCTTCCCAGACAGTTTCATCAATTTGGGATCAACTATTCAAGCACATGAGCTTAAGGGAGTCACTTTTACTTGAACCATCATGTTCCATTTCCTGGCCATCAGAGACTGCTGGCTCTTTCATAATGCAAAAATGCAGTTAGTCCAATGTCAAATGTTACCATAGGTTTTCACAGTCAACACATTCTAAAAAATTTTAAAGTCTATTCTGAGATGGAAGGCAATTTTTTAGTAGTTATCCATTAAAACCAAAAAACAATTATGGTCTGGCAACATAAAATGGCACAGAATGTACATTGCCATACTAAAGAAGAGCACTGAGGTCATCATAGTGATTAAAGAGTGGACCAAAGCAAGACTAAAACCTCACAGGAAATCTCCAAAATCTATAATTTCATATCTGGTGTCTAAGTCTTGGATGGCTCTGCCCTTCTTCCTCAACTTCCTGCAGCATATGTTTCACCTCATGCTTACAACTTGCTTTGGAAGATGTTTTATGGTTCTAGCATCTCTAACATCTTGGGGTTCCCAGTGCAATCCAGGTTTCACTTTCACAGCTTCATGTAATGGCATTTCAGGGTCTCCATTCAAAGAATTTCCTCAGAAACTCTCCTCAATTGCAAATGAAGATTCCATAATCCCTTTACTTGTGTATCCTGCATGACTCTAAAACCAGAACCATGTAGACAATCCTATCAAGTTTGGCTGATCACTTGGGTGGACCTTGATCCCCTACATTTTCAGAACCTTTCCTTTGTAGTGTTGATTTAGGAGTAGAAAAGTCCTCAGGATTTTCCTTTTTACATGTTGGAAGCTTACATGGGTGGTTTCTATCTTTCACTTTATTCCATTTCAGAATAGAAGTTTCTTTAGTATTACCTCTTTCAGCACAAGCCTTGGCTACAGAATTACATTTCCTGGTGTTCTTTCTTTTGCTTCAAACTCTGTGTTGTATTTTTTTTCCCCTGCTTGTTTTTTTCCTTGTGGATCCACATAGGAATGATTACTAATAACCATGTGACAGAATCAATATTAGACTGTCTTATAACCTCCTACACCAAGGAAATTAATTCAATATTTCAATTTAGTCTGAAGCATATTCTTTTGACATGGACAAAAGAAAGCCACATCATTTGCCAAAATATTTCAGGAATGGCTGCTAGCCCAGTTGCAAATATTGTTCTACTATGAAATCTCTTGAGCTGGGTTTACATAGTTTACAGTCTACATTGCTTTTAGCACTACTTTCTTCCATACTCTTACTGGGATAGTCTGTTAAATCCTGCTTATAGTATTCAAGCATGCTTTTTTTTTTTTTTTTTTTTTTTTTTTTTTTTACATCAAGCATGCTCTTAGTCCAACGTCCTCAAATCTTTCATATCCCCCACCCTGAAACCTCCAAAAGCAGCATTTCCAGAGTGATCACAACAATACCCCATCCTCATACTAAATTCTGTCTTAGTTACTTTTCCATTGCTATGACAAGACACCATGAGTAAGGCAAGTTATAGAAGAAAGCCTTTAACTTGGAGCTCACAGTTCCAGAGAGTTAGAATTATGGTGGGTAGCACAGCTGCTGGCTGGTGTGATACTGGAGCATTAGGTGAGAGCTTACACCTTTATCCACAAGCCATGAATCAGGAAGACCTAGTTAGGAATGGTGTATGTGTTTGAAACCTCAGCCCTTATCCCAGTGACACACTCCTTCCAACAAGGCCATACTTCTTAATTCTTCCCAGTGACACCAACTGTGAATTAAAAACTGAATCTATGGGAACCATTCTTATTTAAACACAGGGGTCCATTCAAGGGAGGAGATAATTTACTGTGCCCTCTCCCCAGCCTCTAGCAGGTAGAATCAGACCTTGTCTTTGCCACTGCTGGCTAGCCCACCTAGGGTGGAGTCTTCTAATTTAGGTGAAGTCTATTGTCCTGCCACACCTGCAGCTTCCTGAAAGAAACCACTACCTGCTGAGTGGCTGAGCCTGTTTTACTAACAAGATCTGGACAAGGCAACAAGATCCTGGCATAGTAGCGGGATGGGTTCCCCACTTTATAAATCAGATTCATAAGTAAACATTGGGCTTTGATCAGAAACTTTGCCTTGGTCTTATTCTGCTGCAGCATTTTCTCCATCCAATCATATTAGGGCAGTGACAGGCCAGTGACTGGACAGAAATAGAGAGGTGGAGTGAAAGCTGGAGGAGGAAAAAGATCAGGAGCAGGAGGAGATGGGTGATCATGGAGGCAGACCCCATGAGGTTATACAACCAAACAAAGGTTTTTACAAAATAGATTAATTGGGTTAGAATATTGTTTTTATTATTTGGTTCTGAAATTACTGTATTGGCATCTTGTAAATTATGATTTTATTATTCTATAAATCTGATTGGATACTAAGGCCTTAAGAGTCATGCTTTACTTACTGGGTCTTAGGCACTATTTAGATGAATGATTGTAGGGGTGTGTAAAGAGTTGCATGTGAGCAAGATGTTTTTAATAGCTGGGAGAGAATAAGAAGAGCACACCGGGAAGTGGTGATGCTAGTCAATACTGGCTCAAGAACGTGGAAAGCGAGTTTGCGGGGTGGATTCATTTTTTTTTTATTCCCACTACATCATTATTCTCTTGCTGTCCCCCCATTCAGCTCCAACTTTCCTTCCAGGAACCCAGTAACCCTTGGCCCTGGCAGCTATAATTTTCCCTCTCCCAGCAGTCATCAATTATGTAGAATTCCTTGACTAGTGTTTGATATCCTGAAACTTTCCCCACTTGCACATTAGCATGTCTTTTGATATTGAGACTTCTTTCTGCTTGGTTAGTCAGGATAGTCCAAGTGAATCCTTTCAGAACTTGAAGGTACATCCCCATTGCTTAAGTAAGAATACTTAGGCACTCTTATGGTAGTAACTAAGAGCTATCTCTTTGGACATAAGATCCACATAACAGGAAGAAAATTGTACTTGGAAGATACTTGGAAACCCAGTCAATTTCCTGAAGATAGTGAGATCATAAACCTTAGAAAATACTTTTTTCTACCACCACTTTGCCAAACCAGCATTATTCCTTACTACATTGCAAATCTTATCCTTATATACACAGATACGTGTAGATATCGCCCCTTCTCATTGAATCATCCCTTTATAGGAATTGGAGAAAACACAGAAAACCACAAGTGGACACAATGCAGAGATCAACAGATCAAGGGCAGGCAAACCCCAATGGATATATCTACATCGCAGCTCCTGCTTCTGTGACTCAGGCACTGTGAAAGAGGGACAGAAAGCTTGTAAGAGTCAGAATACCAAGAAGCCTGCTGTGAAAGAGCCTTTCCTAGAAATGGCTGTGTAAGCAAGACCAGAACAATGCTATGTAATTTTATACACTATTACATAGGCAATCTTAACAATTCAGACTAATTTAAGGGCTTATTGACTAAAACAGTTTTTCGGTTAGACTTTATAGAAAATTCAATCCAAAGTGACTCAACAAACAGGATTTATGTTTCTTCACATAAGGAAAATTATAACTGTTCATCGAAGCTGTTAATCAATGTTTTTATTTTCTTCCTCTTTGACACATGGTAGAATTTTGCTAGTTTCCTTCTGGATGTGAGGTATAGTTACGTAATGTGCGTTAGCCACTGGGATGGGAGCATATGTAGCTTGTGCTATTTTGGGGGCAGGAACCTTTAAGAGTGAGTGTTTCTGCCAAGTTCTCTTCTCTTTGTCATGGTGATGGGTGAAGTGCCATGTGACTGTTATGGAGTGCAGCCATCACTGCCCACTATAGCTCCAGGATTCTTGTGGTGGCAGCATGTGTGTCCCCACTGACAAAAGACACATGGTTCATCTTTCTCTGTTTCTCTATCTTCTGTTTTTGTCTGTTAGTCACCTCATAATCTCAAGATGGTAGCTGAAACTCCAGGGATGATTTTTATGTTCAAAATAGGAAGAACTGGTAAGGTAGAATTTGTGGGATTTACTTTACCTAGAATGGAAAAAAATGATTCTGGGGAGTTTTTCTAAAGAAATCTCTTTATAGCTGGTTTGCCAGCACGACTGGGTTAAATGGCTTCTACTTGTTAGGTGGGAATTCCCGAAAGTGGATATAGTATTACTCTGCAACATCTAGATATATGGAGAAGGGACTCAATGTCATGTAGACAATTGACATTATGTACCATAAAGGCATAATTAGCATAGAAAGTCTTCATTTTTTCCCTTAGGATGAACATGGTTGATACTGTCATTTAGCAACAGCACACCTTAGCAAGAATTACCTAACATATCTATTTATAGTCATTAATGAACTATAGAAGCTACATTTTTGAAGTAATCCTCCATAGCACTGTATCTTAATTGAACAGTTTCATAACCTGGTCCGTATTTCACAGATTGTTATCAGGCATCTCTGTTGGTCATGATTTAAAACCTGTTGGATGCCAGGTTTCAGGTTTATGTATCTTCTGCAAGGCACCTCATCAGGTCAGGTAATAAAAACTAAATTGACCTGGTAACTGTGCCCTTTTACAAAAGGAAAAAAATAGTCTCTGAAAAATATTAAGCAATTGTTGTAGATTATCCAAACTACTACGTATGAGAGTCAAGAAATTGATATGTGGGAGAGCAGCCATCTTCTCTCCAGTGAGTTCCTAAGCCGGGAGCAGCCAGACAGGAGGCACAGGCCCCAAAAGTCGCAGGGGAGCCGCAGGGCTGCAAGGACAGGATCCTCTCAGCTTCCAAGTAACAGAGGGGGAACAGCGACCTTAGCTGCACCCCTTCCCTGCAAGTGGAGGGCCTGCCTCCAAGGACTGCCTTGACCCAGAATCTCCTGTGAGAGCCACCATCTTCTTTCCTGTGAGTTTCTAAGACCAGAGCAGCCAGCTGGGAGACACAGGCCCCACGAATCTCAGGGGTCTTG
>NW_022196913.1:83702406-83707576 GCF_008632895.1 Mastomys coucha
GCTGAGGGGTTTGCAGCCCCTTAGGACAAACAACAATATGAACTAAGTAGTACCCTCAGAGCTCCCAGCATCTCAGCCACCAACCAAAGACTGCACATGGAGGGGTCTGATTGTTCAGGCAGCATGTGTAGAGTAGAGAACTGCAAATTCAATTATCAATAGGAGGAGAGGAGCTCGGCCCTGTGAAAGTTCTGTGCCCCAGTGTAGGGGAGTGCCAGGGCGAGAAAGTGGGAGAGGGCGGGGTGGCAGGCATGGGGAAGTGGGAGGCAACAGGGGTTTGTTTTTGTTGTTTTTGTTTGTTTCTTTGTTTTTTGGAGGGGAAACTGGGAACGGAGAAATTTACATGTAAATAAAGAAAATATCTAAAAGAAAATAAAAATAAATAAAAAAAAAGAAATTGATATGTGATTTGTGCCATTATCTTAGAAGGCATTAGAGTTTCAAGTTGTAAGTCTTAGCATGCAAGGCCATAATACTTATACTTTTTCATATTTTCCAATTCGAGGAAATTACATATACTGTGTTTGTCCTTTTTTGAACTTTTCAATGAGAATTCCATTTTTAATCTGGACCTCTTGATGTGCATGATACAAAATCAGTATTGCTCTTTATATTTAAAAAGGCTCTGTTGATGGTATAATGTATTCAGCATATGTATGGGGGTGGTGGCTGAGAAGACAGGCACTCAAATAACAGTTTTTCTCAAACTTGAGGGCTCTCTAGATTTGGTTTAAAAATATAGCCACTAGTCATTTTGTCACTTCCTTGGAGAGAGCTTAATGACGCAGACAGTGCTGAGCCTGCTCATCCCACTCTTCTTTCTTTTCCTTTGGGGCTGATAATGCAAACAGTCTCATAACTCTGACATATGTGAGGGTGAACTGAAAAGACTGTTTCTGGGTTTGGCTTGGTCATCAAGGCTATATAATTCTGGTTAGAACCTCTGGTTATAATTCTGATTATAACCTACAGTCAGAAAATATGATTCTAGTTCACGTTGCAGTTGCTTCACTTCAGCAAGGCCTTCCACAGAGGCTTATGTGGTACAAATCTCACACTTTTCTCATCTTCTTCTTTGGGTGGAAAGTTTATTACAAATGGGTTGACAGCAGGGATCACTTACACATTTGACCAGGCACTGACCTAGGGCCCACTTTGAAGCTCATGAGGTTTGAAACTTGGTCTCACCACTGTGGAAATATTATGCTATATGGAGCCATAAGGACCCCTTAAAACACAATTGGAGTCAATTATATCCAATATTAATTACATATCATAATCAAACTTAAAAGTTTCTGAATATCTTGCACAGTGCTTATAGCAGGATCAGGTTGCTATGAGAAAGTTGAAATTTCACTTTGTTAAGTTAATCAAATGCTAAAAAAAAAAAAGCCATCAAACTATAATGATAGTTTTTGTGATACTAATAGATTTACCTGTTCAGTCTTCCATAAAATCTTAACTTTTCTAAAACAATGGTTTAGCCTTTTATTAGATTCTACAGGATAATCTCTTAAGCTCTTGGAATATCCTGCTAATAAAACTTAGACTCTGTCTACTGCCTAGGGTTATATGTGATACTCTATGCTAAGAACATGATTCATAGTAGGGCTAGTTGCATCATGAAGTACCTTACATCTATGTCTGAGGTGTTAGAGACAGGACAGTCAGTCAGAAAGCAGTTGGAGTTATACTATATTTGCATGCCTCAATAAAACGCTGACCACTGAAGCTTGCACGTTCCTCTGCTTTGATAATGCACATTTTCACATGGGCTAGTTTTATGTTAAGTTGACATTAGCTAGAGTGATGTGAAAGGAGGGAACTTTAATTAGGAAAATCAAATCTAAGGCTACATTCATTGTGAGTGGTACCATCCCTCAGCTGGTGGTTCTGGATTCTATAAGAACAACCTATGTAGAGGCAGTCAGTCAGCAGCACCTCTCCATAGCCTTTGTATCACATCCTGCCTCTATGTTCCTATCCTGCTTGAGTGTCTGCCTTGACTTCCTTCCATGAAGAACAATGGTTTACAAATGTAAGCACCCTGAGTTGATTTTGATCGTAGCATTTCATCACAGCAATAATAACTCTAACTAGGACAGAGCTATGATTTTAGTTACTTTTCTAGTTAATGGTGACCAAATACCTGTCAGGAAACAACTTAATGGGGGAGAGATTTATTTTGCCACATGATCTTAGGTGATACAGCGTTACAATACATGATTAAAGGACAGTCATGGCAGTGGCCATCTCAGTGTTGGCAGGAGCCTGCTGCAGTTGCTTACTTATAACTGCAGATCTGGAAGGAGAGATAGGACAAGAAGTGGCATGGGACAATAAGACCTCAAGTCTTGTTCCAGGGATGCTACTTTCTCTTAGTGAGGCTCTTTCTTCTAAGTGTTGCACAACCTCCCAGAACAGTGCTGCTAGCAGGGAACTCGATGTTCATACCCATGTGCCTATGGGGAGCATTTCCTATTTATCCACAGCAGCTATCTGTAGGACTGCACTGAGAGGAAGAACTGGAAACGGCACCTGGGACTCTGGTGGACTCTTTGGGAAACCTCTTCCTTTTGCTAGCTTGTGGCTGTGTCCTTTCCCAGCCATACCCTGTGGCTGTGAGCAGAATGACTTTCTGAGCTCTGGAAGTCCTCCTTGGAAAGCATTGCACTGAAGGTGACCTTGAGGACCTGCCAAATTGGCATCTTATACTGCAGAAATACTAAAAATCTGGAAATATTTGTTATCGATTTTTACCTATGCCTCCCCCCATCCTCTCTCCACAACAAAACATACAAGCAAGCAAGCAAAACATTCTCCCTTTCCACAGGCTCAGAAATGTCACTGGATATCCTGACTGGGGTTTTCATGCTTTTCTGCATGCCTTTTCTCCCCAGCAGGGAGGTGGTGGCCAGTTTCCTATGTAAAATATTCTTTCCCCCATTACTAGTGAATCTACGCCTCATATATAAGGTCTTTTGCTAATATCTCTATGGTCAGCCTTGGGTAAAGTTGGGAAAGAGACTAAGAATATGTGTACCCAGGTGTTTTTGTATTCAGCTTAACTATATTGCTTAAGGATCTCTTTTTTAAATTACTGAATTACCTTCCCAAAGATCTAACAAATAAACCCAGTGCTTATTAGTTAAGACTGGCTTAGGACGTTCATTTTAAAAGCATTTTCCTTCAGGTTAAGAATACAAAACACTGGCTTTCTGGAGAGCTTGTATAGAAATTATGTGGAGGCTGGAGAGATGACTCAACAGCTAATAACACCATCTTCTCTTCCAGAGGACCTGGTTCAATTCTCAGTACCAGAAGATAGGTTTATAACCATCTGTAAACCCAGTCCCAGAAGATTAGATGCTGGTGCTAAACAGACTTTCCTGAAGGGCAAGCACCTATAAACACTTAAAACACATACAGTGAAAAAATAAAATAAAATACTTAAAAGGTGTTTGGAGAACAGGTTCTTCAGTGCCCATTTCTAGAGTTCCACTGACCATGAGAAAGAAGGATAGTATGCTTATAATGTGCAATATTCTGCATGAAAAGATAAGAGGATTAAATTGAATTGGAATCAGCTTCTCTTCATTTGGACATTTCTAAGGTTTCAATTTCAGGATTTTGGATAAGCATGCATACTTAGGGCCAATTGTACTTCCCCAACCACTCAAGAGAGACTTCTGAGGCACTTTATAATAACTCCTAGGCAGAAATTCTGGACCCTCGGAATTGTGCCAGGTACTTCCTCTCTAAACTGTTTATACCATTTATGGAGCTCTTGTGTTCCACCTGGTGTATGTCCTCATGTGGCCCCACATATTGTACCTTTTCCTATGGTTTCTGTCTTTATTTCTGGGACGATGCAGCTTTCACCAGCCTATCGCATCTTAGTCTAGAACAGGAAAGAACCATATACCCCATATTTCAAGACTTAAAAGTAGTGCTTACAGTGCAGTAACTGCTCACTGATCAATGGCTGTTGAGTCCACAAATGTAGAAAACCCTTGTTCATACCTGCATCTTAGACTGCTCTTAAGGAATGTCAGTTTAGGTCAGCGACATGACATCTCCAGTTCTTGGCTTGATTATTTAGAAGATAAAATAAAATCACCTTTTAAAAGACTTGGTCAATAAGAATACCATTAGAAGGTGTTTTTTTTTTTTTTTCTAAGCAAGCTGCTAGCAAATTTTGAAGATGATTATATAAAATCAATACTTATCAGGAAAATCATAGGTAGAAAATAGGCGACATACCATGTGAAATAGAAACTGGGCCATAGAAGGGGGTGAGTGTGAAGCAGAGAGACTTCTTACAAAGTTGTCATTCTTCACTTAAAGGGTGCATTCTATTTTGGTAGAGTCTCTGCTGCGAGCATTCCCACAGTTTTTAATAGCTCAGCCTCAGCTGTCAGGAACATTTGTGTTAATTTTTCCTCTTCAGCACACAGGAATGGCTGTGCCTGTTGTTTGCAGATACCAAAATCTGCTTCCTAATAATCTGACTGAAAGTGTCCATCAACCAGAGCTTTAAAAGTATCCCTCTATGTCTTGAGAAGTTGGGGATGTTGGATGTTAAGAGACCTATCTTCTGCATTATAGATCATACTAGAACTTAAATGGAATAGAGGGCTAATTTGGAAACTATATTTCTGTTGCTGTTGTTAGTAGGTTCTGTTAATAATGGCAGGATGATACCATGTGACTATCTTTTATGGCTTTAGTTTTAGTTTCATAAAGAGAAGCCCTTGTAGATCTGAAACCATTAGCACATTGGACAACAGGCACATTGAGGATTAAGGAATATTTCTACATATTCCAATGGATTCGAATGCTTCCTTTTCTCAGAACATCATTTGAATGTATTTTACAGTGGATGTATTAACTTACCACTGATGCTATTGCTTATCTAAAGTATTACAGATTTAGACAATAGTGATCTGTCACTGCAATCCTGTGTATTACCAATCAAATATAGGCGGTGCTTCTCCCAAATTCAAGGTTGAGGATAGCTCTGGGGCTATTTGTAATTTGATGCTAATTCCCTTCTCTTATGAGGGGCTTCAAAGAAGGAATGAGTCAGCACTCAGGTGATTTCCTGTAAAACTTCTGCCCACCTTAATTTATAAAATAAAGGCGAGAGCTGGTGGAGAGGGGGAGAGAG
>NW_022196913.1:83707677-83717774 GCF_008632895.1 Mastomys coucha
GGGAGGGAGGGAGGGAGGGAGGGAGGGAGGAAGAGAGAGGACTTAGGAGGAGGAGGTGGAAGAAATGCAGGTTATAAGAGGTCTCAAAGATTGGGAAGATGGCAGTATAGTGGTAGATCTGCCCAATCTAGGCACACAGCTTGCATTCATATTCATTGAGTTGTGTTTTCATTGCTGGGACATATTTGGGTTGGAGATTTAAAGCAACATTTGAGAAGACTTTCCAGAGGCTGTAGTGGTGATTTTGCCCATCATAGGCTGTTCAAAAAGGTTCTTGTACTACATTTGCCTTTTCCTTCAGATTCTCAGCTTTTAGAGGGTATTCGCATTCACTGACATTTTTCCCCTCCCACCACTCCCTGGGGAAGGTCTTCATGCACACCAGACAATCATATTCTGAACTTTATTCCCATAGATTCTTCCTCCATATTTAATGTCAGAAATGATGGTCTAAGTGAAGTTTTTGCTTTAAACAGCTCTTCAGTCTCATCTTTCTTCTGCTTCCCTTTTGTTGTTACAACTTTCCCCTGGATCCAGTAAGAGGAATTTGCTTGAAATGTTTGCAGTAACGGACCCACTTATATAATTTATCATAAAGTATATATCTTAATGTCCATAACCTGGATTATATGTACAAAGTACGTAAGTTGTTTATGTGATTGACTAATCAAATATTGAGAATTCAGTGTAAACATTAGAATACCACTTAGCAGAAGTGTTCTGGGTTGGATATGAAGTGTGTTCATGAAGTGTTCATGTGATATCAGCTTGCTTCCCCAACTTGTGGAGCTAATGAGAAGTGATTGGTGATAGCAATCAATTGACAATCATTAAGGAATTAATTGGACACTTAAGAAATAGTAAGTACTTGTAGGAAGTAGGACATCGAGATTCAGTCTTTGTAGATTGTATTTTTGGATCTTCCTTTTCTCTTCCTCCCTGCTTCCTAACTACCATGCTGTTAGCTGCTATGCTCTGCTATATAGATGCTGACATTTTATTTTATATTTGAAGTTGGGTTTTGTTAAGGAAAGCTAGAGTGACAATGGGACATGAAGAACATTTGGGCTGAGGTCTATAGTAGTGGCAGTGCCATCCATGTGCAGACTCAGACAGTGGGTAACATTGTCTGGTGGCTTGATGTATGCACAATTTTGATCATTTGAGAGTAGAAAAAGGACAGGTAGTACCTGACTCCTGGGATGGTGGCTGGTTTTTAACTAGGCTCATAAAGGAACAGTGGATGTTAGAAACACCAGAGTAAGCAGTGGGCCATAGGCCACATATGAAACAGAGAATATTGATACCCACAAGGGCAAGCAGGTTTGCTAAGTAATAGCCATCATGAATGTGAACTCTGACTTCCAGGAAAGCACATAATTACCAATAAACTTATCAGTGAAATATTGTAAGATAAAGGCAATGTGGATGGTATAATATCAGAATTGTTATAATTCTATGCTAAAATTCTCCAAGTTTTTAAAATATTCTCATATTTAATAAACCTACTTACAATTGGGAATTAAGTTTAAACATCTTTGTCTTTGACTAAAAATAATGTGATTCTTAACTTTTTTATGGTGTATCAAGTAAGTTAACTACATCAGAGCATAGCCTGGATACTGCCTTTTTTTCTTGTTAGTGAAAATATGTCAATAGAAGGCATAAGATGTAGGGGATCTTCAGACATTTACTCTTCATTCTGTTCTCCAAATCCATTTCTCAGCATTTGGGAACATTACCTGCTGCAGCCTCCCCTTCTTCTTAGCCCAGATCCATCAGATCACTAGTTCTTCTCCTATAGCCTCACTCACCAACTTATTTCTTTGACTCAGCTGCCATCTTCCACAGGCACTCCCTGAGAACTCTCTGGCTATGTAGCAGGGAAGCAGACAGGCCAGGGAAACAGAGAGGTAATCTTTAGATCTTCACTATCCTCTCTCTCCTTCAACTTCAATCACTTAGCTATGTTCCCAGCTCTGAAGCAAACTACTTCTGTGGACTCTCCTTCATCTCTGCCCTCATACTTAGGGGACTAAGTAGATGCTGGTAGCATACTTTGATATACTCCCTCCTGTGGATGTCTTCAGCCCTGCCAACTTTCCTAAGTGTTCTTTGAAAAATCAGTTGTGTTGGATGGTGTTTTGTTGGGTCAAACAGGAGAAAACATGTTTTCCTGAAGCAGACACAGGTGAAAAGCTGTTCAGCTAAAGCAAGCATGTGGAAAGATATGTGATGAAGGATTTTTTGGTAATGATGAGCATGTATTGGTCCGAGTTACATTGTATAGTTGAGCTCCATTTGTTGGGACTCCATAAAGAGAAATGCACCCAAAATACTTCTGCTGGTGTGTTGGTGGCTTTCATAATTTGTATAGAATACAACATACTTCATCTCCTTTTTTCTTATATTGAAAATGTTTTTTTCATACAATACATTCTGACTAAAGTTTTCCCCTACCCCTACTTCTCCCAGTTTCTTCCCTCCTCCTTCTAATCCATATCCACACACTTTCTGTTTCTTATTAGAAAACAGTCATCTAAGGATTAATGATTAAATAATTAAATAAGATAATTTTTAAAAAATCTAGTGAAGATAGGTCAAAACAACCAAACAAGAAAAAGATCCTTCAAATCCCAGCAATAAAAAAAAAATCCAAAGAAAAATCACAAAAATTCATATAGACACAGATATACATGCTTATACACACAGAAAACTCATAAAACAGCCAAACTGGAAGTTATAATATATACTTAAGGGACTTTTTTTAAAACTAATTTAACATTATGAGACAATGAACCTCCAAAGATGCCCTTCAGTTTGTCTTCTATTTGCCATCTACTATTGAACATTGGACCTACCACTCAGAGTAGATTGTGTCCACAGTGAGACTCCTTTGCAGAAATCTAATTTTTCATTTGCAAGTGATTATTAACTGGAGTTAGGGATGGCTCTGGGTTAGGGATGAGGGCCTGTGTCCACTTCTTTCAATTCTAAGACTCCATCTGGTGAAGACCCGTGCAGGCCCTGTATATAGGGCCTCAGTCTCTGTGAATTCACATGTGCACTAACACTATTGTGTCTAGACGACCTTGATTTCTTGGTGTCCTCTATTCCCTCTGATCTTAAACAATTGTTTTCTCTTACCCATGGTTCCTTGAGCCCTGAGAGGAGGTATTTAATGAAAACACCCCTTTTAGGTCTAAGTATTCCAAGGTCTCTGTATCTCTGTGTAGTGTTTAGTTGTCAATCATTGTATTTGTTCCCATCTCCTATAGAAAGAATCTTCTCTGATGATGGCTGAGCAGTGAATTGATCTATAAGTATAGCAAAATGTCATTAGGAATCATTTAATTGCTACGCTCCCTTAGCAGAACAGTAGTATTTGTTTTTTCCTATGTCCCTCTCCTATCATGTCTCAAGTTCTTGGCCACTTGAGTAGTGTTGGCTACAGGCTCCAATTATGAAGTGGGCCTTCTGTCAAATCAAACATTGCTTGCTCACTTCCACAAGTTTTGTACAACTGTTTCACCAGCATATCTTGCAAGTAAACTCCTGTATATTCAAAAGTTTGTAACCAGGTTAGTGTTTACCTGGGTTCAACCAAGTTTACTGCTGATCTATTTATAATAATCAGTAGTTGGAACTAATATAGATGCCCATCAACAAATGAGTGGATAAAAATGTGTGGTACATTTATACAATGGACTATTATTCAGTCCTTAAAAAATTAATTCATGAAATTTGCAAGTTAGTGGTTGAAAGGAGTACAAACATCATCATCCTAGTGCGCTAAATCAGGCTCACAAAGACAAACATGATATGCATTCGTTACATGGATGCTAACTGTTAATTCACTAATAAACAAGTTAGAATTTGTATAACCACAGAGGTTAGGTAAACAGTAAGCTCATGGGGGTAGGCTTAGTTTGGGAAAATTCTAGACCCTGGGATTTTTTTGGTTCAGAGATTTTTAATTAATACATCTATTTCACAGTGGTGTATAGGTCTGCTTAAATTGCTTATCTGATCTTAATTTAACTTTGGTAAGTGACATATATTGATCAAATTAGCCATTTGTTTTAGATTTTCCAACTTGGTGGCATACATATCTTTAAAGTATGTCTTTATAATTTTCTGAATTTCCTTGGCTTTGTTATTATACCCCCTTTTGTCTGTATCTTTGTTAATTTATCTCTTTTATCTATCTTTTAATTAGTTTGGCTGAGAGTTTGTCAAGCTTAAATATTTCTTCAAAGAACTCTGGTTCAGGCTGAGAAAGAAATTAGAGAAATTACACATATCACAATAGTCACAAATAATATTATATACCTTGGTGTGACTGTAATCAAGCAAGTGAAATATCTGTATGATTAGAAGAACTTCAAGGCTCTGAAGAAAGAAATCTAAGAAGATCACAGAAGATGGAAGGGTCTCCCATGCTCATGGATTGGCAGGGTTAATATAGTAAAAATGGCCATCTTGCCAAAAGCAATCTACAGATTCAACACAATCCCCATCAAAATTCCAACTCAATTCTTCATAGAGTTAGAAAGAATAATTTAAAAATTCATTTGGAATAACAAAAAACTCAGGATAATAAAAACTATTCTCAACAATAACAGAATTTCTGGGGGAATCAAAATCCCTGACCTCAAGCTGTATTATAGAGCTATAATGATAAAAGCTGCATGGTATTGGTACAGAGACAGGTAGGTGAATCAATGGAATAGAATTGAAGACCCAGAAATGAACCCACACACCTATGGTCACTTGATCTTTGACAAAGGAGCTAATACCATCCAGTGGAAAAAAGACCGCATTTTTAACAAATGGTGCTGTCTCAACTGGCAGTTAGCATGTAGAAGAATGCAAATCAATCCATTCTTTTCTCCTTGTACAAAGCTCAAGTCCAAGTTGATCAAGGACCTCCACATAAAACCAGATACACTGAAACTTATAGAGGATAAAGTGGGGAAGAGCCTCAAACATATGGGCATAGGGGAAAATTTCCTGAACAGAACATGGCTTATGCTGTAAGATCAAGAATCAACAAATGGAACCTCATAAAATTGCAAAGCTTCTGTAAGGCAAACAACACTGTCAATAAGACAAAAAGGCAACCAACTGATTGGGAAAAAATCTTTACCAATCCTACATCTGATAGAGGGCTAGTATCCAATATGTACAGAGAACTCAAGAAGTTAGACTCCAGAGAATCAGATAATCCAATTAAAAATGGGGTACAGAGGTAAACAAAGTTTTCTTAATTGAGGAATATGGAGTGGCTGAGAAGCACCTAAAGAAATGTTCAACATATTTAGTCACCAGGGAAATGCAAATCAAAACAACCCTGAGATTCCACCTGACACCAGTCAGAATGGCTAAGATCAAAAACTCAGGTGACAGCAGATGCTGGAGAGGTTGTGGAGAAAGAGGAACACTCTTTCATTGCTGGTGGGACTGCAAGCTGGTACAACCACTCTGGAAATCAGTCACGTGATTCCTCAGAAAACTGGACATAGTACTACCTGAGGACCCAGCTATACCACTCCTGGGCATATACCCAAAAGATGACTCAACACATAACCAGGACACCTTCTCCACAATGTTCATAGAAGCCTTATTTATAATGGCCAGGAGCTGGAAAGAACCTAGATGTCCTTCAACAGAGGAATGGATACAGAAAATATGGTACATTTACACAATGGAGTACTAGTCAGCAATTAAAAATGATGAATTCATGAAATTCTTAGGAAAATGGATAGAAGTAGAAAATATCCTGAGTGAGGCAACCCAGTCTCAAAAGAACACACATTGTATGCACTCACTGATACATGGATATTAGCCCAAAAGTTCAGAATACCCATGATACAATTTAGCGACCAAATGAAGCTCAAGAAGAAGGAAGACCAAAGTAGGAATACTTCAGTCCTCTTTAGAAGGGGAAATAAAATACCTATGGTAGGAGATACAGAGACAAAGTATGGAACAGAGACTGAAGGAAAGGCAATCTAGAGACTTCTCCACCTGGGTATCCATTCTATACACAGACAACAAACCCAGACACTACTGAGGATGCCAAGAAGTGTTTGCCAACAGGATCCTGATATAGCTGTCTCCTGAGAAGCTCTGCCAGATCCTGACAAGTACAGAAGTGGATGCTCATAGCTACCCATTGAACTGAGCACAGGGTCCCCAATGGAGGAGTTAGAGAAATGCCTGAAGGAGCTGAAGGGGTTTGCAACCCCGTAGGAATTACAATAATATCAACCAACCAGACACTCTCAGAGCTTCCATTTACTAAACTACCAATCAAAGTGTACACATGGAGCAACCCATGGCTCCAGCCTCATATGTAGCAGAGGATGGTCTTGTTGGGCTTCAGTGGGAGGAGAGCCCTTGATCCTGTGAAGGCTCAATGCCCCAGTGTAGGGGAATGCCAGGCAGGAGTGGATGGATGGGTGGGGGAGCACCCTCATAGAAGCAGGGGATTTGGGGATGGGATAGAGGGCTTCCAGAGAGGAAACCAGGAAAGGGGATAATAACATTTGAAATGCAAACAAAGAAAATATCCAATAAAAGAAAAGAAAAAATGCGTGGTGTAATAGCTATTCCTGATTGTCAACTTGACTATATCTGGAATGAACTACAATCCAGAATTGGAGGGCTCACCTGTGATCCAGAGCTTGAGGCTGGAAGATAAAAGTTTTTGACCTGAATCATGGCATGGTATCTTGAGGCATAGTAGCTATGAAAAGCTTAGGCCCAGGCAAGGTAGTACATACCTTTTTTCCCAGGAGAGTGAGGCAAGGAGATCTCTAAATGCAAGGTCAGCCTGGGACAAAGCAAATCCCAGATCCAGGCGTGTAGATATGCTGGTGACCTACATAAGGACGTTGGAAGAAGGAAGATTCACTATTCTTTGCCTGCTTGCATTCATTTGCCAGCACATCTGTTGGAACTTACTTCTACAGAAGACCAGCTGAAATAATTAGCCTTGTGGGACAGAGCAACAATTAGATTCTTGGACTTCCCATTCACAGCTGACCATTGTTGGTGTAATTGGACTACAGACTGTAAGTCATCACAATAAATTCCCTCAATATAGAGAGATATTCCATAAGTTCTGTAACTCTAGAGATCCATGACTAGTACATTTATAAAATTGAAAAACAATATTAATAAAATATTATTTTTGTAAATGTCTGGACATGAACTATCAACCATCTTTACTCACTACAGAACTGCAATTTAATGTCACTGTATGATTTCATCTCACCCCAATCATAATGGCCATATTGATGACAATGAATACTGACATGGTTGTACTGAAAGAGGAACTTTATTCACAGTTGGTGGGAGTGTAAACTAGTGCATCCAATTTGAAAATAAGTCTGGAGTTTTCTGAAAAAGACTAAAAACTACAATTCCCATGTAGCCAACTGTGTCATTCCTGACCTAGGAAAGTACCCAAAAGACTATATATTCTACTACAGAGACAGCTGAGCATCCATCTTTGTTTCTGGTATATTCAGAACAGCTAACAAATGGAATCAACCTAGATATCTATCAATTAATTAATGGATAAGAAAAATGCAGTACATATACACCTAAACTCAGCCATGAAGGAAAATTAAATCATGAAATTTCCAGGGAAATGAATGAAACTGGAAAATATGTTACTGTGTGAGATACCTCAAGCTCAGAAAGATACATGCCCATATTCTCTCTCTTGTGCAGAAAGTAGTGTGCAATCTTTTGTTTTGTATGTTTAACTTGGAATGCAAGCAGAAACCAGGAAGCTAGAAAGGGAAATTTTTAGGAGAGCTATTAAGTGAGAAGGATAGAAGAATATAGGTAAACTGAAAATCAAGAGTCAGAATACCAGGGTGAGATTGATTAAGCAGGAAGGGGCCTGAGATCCCTGATGACTTAGGGGGTGAAGGACAGAGAAAATGCAAAAGAAGCATGTACAAAGAGTCATATAGAAGTTTACAGCCTCACATCAAAACTGAAAAAAATAGAGGTATAATGGAATACATGTGAAATGGAAGAGAAGAAGGTAATACTGAGTATTAAAATACTGTGTGGGAATGGGAGAGAGGAGGGGATAGTGAATAGCATTCATATTCAGGACCTATGGAAATGCCTTATGGAAACCCATTACTTATTAGACTAGTTTAAAAATACAATTATTAGGAAAACAGTGCTTGAACAGAATTACTCTGTGTGACCAGACAGTGCAGCTCCCATACTACATGGCCTATAAAATGAAAGCTGTAGTACAAAAGACAATAGTGTTCAAACCTCATTATGAGCTACTTGTCAGGGAGGCCCCAGAGGTCTCTAAAACAACATAGGTTCCCGACATTGCTCCTAGTTACTCACCATTCGAGAAGCTTGCTGAATGCTGAATCCACAATAGACTTGTAACTTACTGTTAGTTCATATACTCTTTAAGTTCTGAAACTAAAACTCCACTGCTATAGAATTTTGTGATTCTTTTTCTGGACATAGAAGCATAATAAATAAAATGGGTGTATAAAGAGATAATTGAATTCCTATGCTTTAAGGAGTTAACTGAGATATTCATCATTGAACAAATGGATATCTTGTTCATATATATATATATATATATATTCATATATGCATACATTGTATTATTTTTAAGGAGTAAATTTTTTAAAAAATGCTTTATTTATTTTTATTTTATATGGACTGTTGTTTTGTCTGCATGTTGGTATGAATGTGTTTGATTCCCTGGAGCTGGTTACAGACAGTAGTGGGCTGCCATGTGGGTGCTGGGAATTGAACCTTGGTTCTCTGGAACAGCAGCCAGTGTTCTTTACTGCTGAGCCACTTCTCTAGTCCTTAGAAAGAATTATTTGTCTTCAAAAGTTATTAAATTTTAACATATATGGCATCCTGTCAAGTAAACCGAACCACATTTAGGGAGACATAGAACGAAAGATTCATAGAGAACAAGCAAGGAAGAGTTTGTAGTGGCCAGATGTAGAGAGCTGGTAAATGACTGAAATAAAAAAGCTGAATACTCCGATTTTATTGTCACACATTGTATACATGTATCTGATATTCATCCTGTGCCACCAATACTTACAGCTTTTCCATATCAGTCAGTAAAGCTTGAATGGATGCTTTAACATGACGACTAGATTGGGTTATTTATTTCAAATACCTAGCTTCCCTGGTAATAGCTAGAAGATCTTGGAGGAGTGACTTAATTTTATGAAAAGTCAATACTCCATATAAGTTTCTTATCTCTCAGTCCCAGTACAGGCTAAAGAATGGGCTGATTCATGTTTTACTGTATGTGCAAGGCTAAGTTACAGTTGAAATTGTTATTTTCTTTCTATTCTGGTTATTAAAAATGATTTCAGAAATTAATTTACTGCTCATTGATTAACTTTGTAACATTTGATATTAATTTGGGTCCTTAATATCTTTAGCAAAAGAATGGTGTTAAGACTTTTAAATTTCACACTCCTACTATTCTGATAAAAATAATACTGCATTATAATATCAACATTCAATTTTAGGTGGATTTGAGTTAATTTTAGGCCTTTATTTTTGCCAGATCTATTGTTTGCTAGTCTTGAATACCATTTGGTTTTTACCCTCATGCCCTTGTATCTGGTAATGTGAACACTATTGAATGTCCTTCCTTCTTTGAGTTATAGGAGTGAATCTTGCTTAAGTTTACTCTGTGTAAAAGAAAGTTTGTAATCATCTAGTTTCAAAACCTTTCTTATGATATTTTGTTGGAATTTAGTTAAATTTGTAGTTTATTTTATAATAAATCAATGTCTTGGAAATAGTGTTTTAATTTAAAATTTGCACAAGTTTTCATGTTTTCAAAGACTCTTGTACTTTCCTGTGCCATAAGCAGTTTTATATGATTATTTGGCATCATGTGTCAGAGGTGTTCTAAGAATTCAGTCTTTGTATACTGTGCCTATTACTGTGTGTTTTCTCCACAGAACCATATTCTTGGCTTCATTAAACTGCATTTATAAAATTTAGAAGTATTCTTGAGCCCAGTACCTTAAGATCTAAAGGTAAAGGCAAAAGTTGTT
>NW_022196913.1:83717784-83758631 GCF_008632895.1 Mastomys coucha
AAAGCATCTTGTAGCACACACTCAGAACCATTTATCTTTTGATAGCAGAATGAAATCCCCAAAGAAAACACACACTGAAATGCTATGTCACCTACGGTCAAATTAACAGGAACATGTATTTTTTTCATTCTTTTTTTGACACTATAATCAGAGAAAAAAAATCATTGCATGACTGATTGAATGTAAAGGTAAAAAGTTTACTTCATGCTGTTCCAAGCAGATATATCTCCTAGCTATCATTCTGTCTCATCCATGAAATAATTAGACATTAAAATGTCTTTAAAAATTACTACAAGGACTAATCCATCAAATAGTTCAGTTTGGACTTTGAAAGTTAACAAAGATTATTTTTCAGAGCTGACCTTGTGTCAGCTGTTGAAGAGTTCCTTAGTGAATGGTTTGAGAAACTTTATCCAGGTAAAACAAGAGGTGCAGTCAGTGAAATACAAGCCACTTGTGATAGTTTTAGCTGTCATCCAGTATGTACAAAGTGACAAAAACCTTTCCATAGGTTTGTAAAGTCTGTGGTTTCAGATAGATGTGGGTAAATCATACATGGGACAGATAGACATAAAGTGAACAATAGTGTTGCGTGTGTAATAAACACAAAGGTCTTGTAGATCCTTCAGTGAAATAAGGAAGATATTACCAAGAACATAAATATCACTTTTTCAGTTTGTTTGTAGGGAAATTTTCATGACATATTTCATCTCCACTTTGGTCTTCCTTCTTCATGGAAGTATGGTGACACTATGCATGGTGACACATGGTCTTCATGACATATTTCCATCTTAATTGGAAAGTCTAGTGGTCACAGAATACAAACAAACAAACAAACAAGCCTGTTCATAGCAAATTGAATGGGACCAATGGCTGTAATGCATTTACAAAAATAAGACCCAAACCACAATGATTTCTAAATAGATACTGTTGTGAATCAGTTATATAAGAGCAAAAAATAGGATGACTAGCTTAGTTTGCAAATTATTTACCCTTATTTTATTTTATGTGTGTGGCACAATAGGCTCATAGAGACTGGTGCTATCGAAAGGTGTGGCCTTGTTGGAGGAAGTATAGACTTGAGGGGAAAAAGTGTGTTACTGGGCTTTGAGGTCTCAGAAGTTCAACCCAGGGTTAATGTATCATTCTCTTCCTGTTGCCTGTGAATCCACATGTAGAAATAATTCCTTATTTCACTCTCAACTGTTTCTTTAGCATCTTGTGAGCCTGAGTATCACCATGCTTCCTGCCATGATAATAATGGACTAAACCTCTGAACTGTAAGCCAGTCCTAATTAAATTTTTGTTGTTGTTATTGTTTTTGTTTTTTAAATAAGAGTTGTGGTTCTTCACAGAAGGTATACACTCACTGATAAATGGATATTAGCCCAAAAGTTTGGAATACCCAAGATACAATTCACAGACCATATGAAGCTTAGGAAGAAGGAAGACCGAAGTGTAGATGCTTCAGTGCTTTTTAGAAGGGGGAACAAAATACTCACTGGAGGAAATATGGAGACAAAGACTGAAGGAAGGCCATCCGGAGACTGCCCCATATATAGTCACCAAACCTGGACGCTATTGTGGATGCTAGAAAGTGCTTGCTGATTGGAGCCTTATATAGCTGTCTCCTTAGAGGCTCTGCCAAAGCCTGACAAATACAGAGGCCGATATTTGAAGGCAACCATTGGACTGAGTACGGGGTCCCGGATGAAAGAATTGGAGAAGAGACTGAAGGAGCTGCGGATCTTTGCAGCCCTTTGATACTTTGGAGCAACAATATCAACCAGCCAGACCCCATGGAGCTCCTGTCGACTGGACCACCAACCAGAGAATACACATGGAGGGACCCAAGACTCTGGTAACATATGTGGCAGAGAGTGGTCATGCTGGACATCAGTGGGAGGAATGGTCCTAGGGCCTGAGGATGTTCAATGCTCCAGTGTAGGGGAATGCCAGGGAGGGAAGGCAGGAATGGGTGGGTGGGGGGAGCACCTTTATAGTGTCAGGGGCAGGGGGATAAGATACAAAGTTTCCAGAGGGGAGACCTGGAAAGGGGATAACATCTGAAATGTAACTAAAAAAAATCCAATTAAAAAAATAACAAAAATACAGAATTAAAAAAGAGTTATGATTCTTATGATATTTCTCCACAGCAACAGAAATCCAAATTAAGACAATGTAATGTGTATTTTTTTTTTTTTGCCTATGTGTATGTCTGCGTACAACCTAATATGCATAAAGACAAGAAGAGAACATTGGTGGACATGAGACACCCAAAGACTGGAGATAGAGATGATCATGGGCCACCATGTGGGTTCTGGGAATGAAACCCAGGTCTTCTAGAAGAGCATTTCTTGCTTTTACCTTCTGAGCCATCTCCCCAGATCCTCTTGCTTTATTTTTAATTTCTTTTCTGACTCTTTTATTGTATAATCTGATTTTATTTTTTGCCAAATTCATTTTGTCTATAAGTGTTGTCAGAAGATTTAAAAGAAGTTACTAGCTGTTATTAGCTTAACATGCAAGTTCAGTATTAACACTTCCAGGTAAAATAGAATATTTACCATTTTTGTTGTTTCTTAGTGTTGGAATTCAATCAGGGTCCTGCACATATTAGATTGTTCATCACTGAGTTATACCTCAAGCTCATCTGGGTATCAATTTAAATATGCAATAATTTCTCAATAGAAAGCTTTTCATAATGTAAACAATAGAAGATGCCTTAGTAGCCAGAGAAATGATATGATTTTATTTTTTTGTGCTCCCTCAGTATGCATGAAAGTCATTGGTAGAGAATCAGTTGGAGGGTGAAAATATTAGTCGGATTCTTATTTTAAATAGGAGATTTTAAAATTGACTCTGCATCTGTGTGTATGCTGTAATATTTCCTCTGAAGGATTTACTGTTGCTTATTAATAGGAAGATCTCATTTATTATTTCTAAAGAACCAGATGATGATTGACAGCCACATGAATAATAATGAGACTATAATTTGTTATGCTGTTTGCACTGTTATTCTGTGAAAAAAAAAACAAGTCTAGAATTTTCATTTAAAATACTCTGTAAGTATGAAGCCAATATTTTATCAACTTGGTTGAAGTGACATTTCTTTTCTGCAATACTGCCCCCAGGATATGTTGACTAGATGACTGAACATTTGGTGGTGGCCTGTTTTTATTGCTAATATCTAAATTAAAAGTTTAAATGGACTCAGTGCCAATAAGTACTACCTGAGTATATATCAATTTAGACTAAGCAAAAGTCTCCTTGTAGACTTAGATTTTTTTTTCCACACCTATTTTATTAAGGGTTCTCAAAAGTTTCTACCCACCTTTCTAGCCCACTGTCCAAAGGTAGGGGAGAAAAGATGATAAATAGGACAAGGGGATGTGGACATGTTCAGAAGTTGGGGAGATTCCAATCTTCTTTGTCAGCACACTGGCAGTCTTGTTCAGTAGTGTCAAGATACCAACAGTCTAGTTCCAAAAGTATCACCAACCATGAAGCCGTGGTACAATCCAGCAGAAACTGCAAGGTCTGGCCCAAATTAGCATACATCAGTGGGAGCAATCAGAACCAATGTCAACAGCGGAAGTTCTCTGCTGTGCCTGTCTCAATGAGGTGGAGATCAGTGAAGAAACAAGACCAAAGTGTTTGCATGGCAAGCACTGCAAGTGCCCCATCACTGTCTGTTGGTTTCTACTTATATTCTGTCTAAACATCATGTGTTCTCTTACAGATCTTGCTCCAGGAAAACATCACTTGAGTCTGCATCACAGGACACAAGTAGAAATGTCCACTTCAGTCTCCAGTGCACAATCACAACTAAACTACTGTCACACTGCTACATGGAAGGATATTTAAGTTAGTTTTGTTTTCAACCACAGGAGTAAATAGCTTTTGTTACTTTTCATTGTCATTATTTCCTTCTCACTTTGTGGTTATATCACGATAATTTAAGATATTTACATAAAGTCTGAGTGGCCATTTGAACTTTTTCTTTCTTTTCTTTATTTCTTTTTTTGGTATTTCTTTTTTTTGTATCTTGTGACAAGGTTTCACCCTGTATTTCAGGGTGATCTTTAATTCACCCCATGGTCCAGGGTGACCTCAAGTTCACTGCAATTCTCCTGACTCAGCCTTTCACATGTTGAAATTATAGGTGTGTGGAAATACTACATTCAGCTCCATTTGAACTTAAAAATAAATAAAATTACTGGGACTTTATATAGTATCAGTTCAGTTCACCATTTTCTATTCTTCAACTAGCATTCTTTCATTAGGACAAGCAAGTCACACTGTGAAAACTCAGATTCGTTGGGTCAAACATATTTAAACTACCACAATAACCAAAACATATGAATTTCTAGAGACTAAAGCAACATTCTGATTCCTGCACGTATCTGTACCAGGTCCTCTGCTTCCAGTTTAAGGTTTTTCTAGGATTTCTGATTGTAGAGAAGAGTGAGTCTCCGATTCTTCTGTTGTCTTTTGGGTTCTTTTCCTTCTGTTGGTTTGTTTTCCTCAATTCTAATATGTTAGATTTTATTTTATTATTGTTCCTTAGAAGCCTATTTGTTTTTTAATGAGAGACATAAAGGAAGTAGATCAGGATGTGACTGGAGATGAAAAGGATCTGGGAGGAGTAGAGGGAGGGGAAAACCATGATCAGGTTATATTATGTGAAGAAAAAAAAATCTATTTTCAATTAACAAAAAAGAAGAAATACTTACCAACATGGTCCAAGCCCTGAGTTTAAGATTCAGGAATAGTTATTAAGTAGGTCTTTGTTCACTCCTCTCTTCCCAAAGCTTCTCTAATGCAGGGGTTTCAAACTAAGATGTATATCAGGCCCACCTGTGTGGGTTTTAACAATGGTTTTACACAGGCTATCCTTCTCCCCTTCCTCCTTCTCCTTCCCCTTCCTTTTCTCCTCCCCCTTTCCCTTCTTCTCCCCCTTCCCCTTCCTCTTCTTCCTCCTCTTCCTCCTCCTCTGAAGCCCAGCTGTCCTGGAACTTAGAGATCTGCCTGACTGTGCCTCCCTAGTGCTGGGATTAAAGAAAGGCATTCCCCACCAAGACTTCCACCTCTACCTGCTTCAGGCTCTTCCTTTTAGAAATGCTAATTTGCCTAAGGTCACCAAATCTAAGGTGTCATTGGATAGTTGATGTGTCGGGTTTTTTTTTTTGTACAATTAATCACAAAAATGTGTTAAATTATTACACAATGCTTTTTTTTTTTTTTTTTTTTAGTAAAGTGATTATAAAACAATACTTCAAAATGTTTAATTAGTTCTTATGAATCTCAGCAGGTCTTAGATTTTTGTCATCTGCCCAGCTGGGATAACTGACCTTGGCCTATCCGTTTAAGAAACCTTCCCTTTTTTTCTCCTCTTGGCAACTGACCTTGGCCTATCCCTTTAAGAAGCCTTCTTTTTTTTCCTCCTCTTGGCAGTTTCTTCTCCTGTAAATCCATACTCTATGAGACCTAGTTGTTAAAATACAAACCGGCCTCATTTTATGAAACACTTCAAAGTCTCCTATGGCTCCCTGTAGCCCTAAAATAGAAGCTGAGCCATTTATCACTGAGCTCTGGATTTCCCACTGTCCAATTTGTCATTAAACTCTGCCTTATGTCTCCTTTGTTGTAGGCATACCACACTAGTTGGTATGGCCTTTTAATTTACTAGTCACTTCATTTCAAATGGTTGATTCTACTATTGCTGTAGATGGGTCTTTTAATAATCTCTGAGACTTTGTCCTGATTCCCCAGTTTTCTAGCTAGAGGCAGTTACTTTCCCCTCAATCATTTTATAATGTTCTATTAATGTCTCTGCTATCCATTTATTGTGCCACATTGCAATTATTTGTTCATTGCTCTGACCTCCAATGTGATAAGAACCGTGATTTATCTTAGCCCTTCTTCTTCCAGTTAAATGTTGATGCTTGGCCTGTCACAAGATTCAGATCTAGGTGTTCTGATTTGATAAGAGATTTCCTTGAAGGTCTCCATTTAAGTATAATTAGCCTCCTCCAGGAATGAGCCCTCTTATTGATTGACCAATGCAGATTAAACTATCCTGAAGCAATATACATATAAACAGCAAAAATGAACTCTGAAGATTGTACTTACACACACACACACACACACACACACACACACACACGTACACACACCACACGCCTGCATATGCACACACATACTCACATGTACATGTATGAGACAATAATAAAGAAACAGAGCCTATCAGCTCAAGAGTGAGGAAAGGCAGCTTAGAGCAGCTAGAGCTGGTAAAGGGAGGAGGAGAAAATGATGTAACTTTATTCCAGTGAACCATATAGTAAAATAATAAAGCAATTTCAAAAAGAGGGTTGTATACACATGTGCATGTGTGTATATCTCTGCATATCTTTGTGTGTGCATGCATGCATGTGATTGCGTGTATGAATAGTAAGTGCTCCGATATTTAATGCCACATCTATAAGAAGGAAGGAATTAAAAGAATGGAAAGTTAGGTCACAATTATAACTAGAGGTATATGGGTCAAATAAAATCTAACAAATTGGTTTATGAACAAATAAAATCTAACAAATTTTTACATGGTCAGAATGACATCTTCTTTCTTCTGTTTTACTCTTTATTTTCCTGAGAGTATCCTGAGTCTTCCATTTTAAATAAGTAAATAGGAGGGATTTAACATTTATGTTTAAAAATAATTCCACAGATGGTCTTCAAACTTTTTAAGGAAAAAGAAACTGGAGAATTAAATTCAACAGAAAATTTCTTAATCTAAAAACATACCCATCAAGATTAACAAAGTTATGGATATGTCATAACTACAGGTAATTAGACTTTGGTTAATTATTACTCTGATTGTCATTAATATCACTTATAAGGGAAATATTGATTTGCTGTTTTTAAATATACAGAACTAAATAAACTTACTTATCTTTAAAATTTAAGTGTTACCTTCATCATCCTCATCAAATATACATAATTTTGAACATTCGTGGCAATGTAAAATTTTGTCAGCAATAGTAATGTGCCTTATTCACAAGCCCAAATTATCAACCAGGATTTGACTCTGATGCAATCACATTATGGTCTCTTCATTACAAACTCTAGTTTGGGCTTACTTACCACTGGCTTATAGGATGATTTGGTGAAGCAGCCCCAAACTCTCATTGGGACAAGGTTTTATAGAAAATGGAAACAAGTGTATTGGCGTCTATCTCCTGACAAGCATCTAATAGAATGACTATAAGCTGACAGGTGGTGCTCTGAAGCAAGACCATAACAATCACAAACTGTCTGAAAGTACATCTGAAACAATAAGACTAATTGTTGATTGACTATCCCTAGGAAATAGCTAGGGAGTAACTCTGTCCATGGACAAGCTGTGGGGTCCTTCCTGGTACTTGGGTAGAGCTGCAGGTCAAGTTCTCAGGCCTTTTTTTTCTCTTTCTTTTCTTTTTCTTTTCTTTTCCTTTTCTTCTTTTCTTTTTCTTTTCTTCTTCTTTTTTTTAATGATGGAGGCCAATCCCAAAATGGAGTAGGTTTAGCTTCTCAATACATCTTTTGTACTGTCTGTTCTCATAGATTCTCCATAATTTCGAGGGATTTTATATAAAATTCATATAATTTCTACCCCTCCCTCTTATAACTGTTCCATGACCCATGCTTTGTTTCAAATTTTAAACTCTTTTGTTATTATTGTTGCAAGCACTATATTCCCAATATATCCTTAAAGCCATTCATGACAAATGACGTTCATACAACAGAATTTGGCTAAAATATGGGTTAAGCACGGATTTAAAAGAAAATAAGTGTGATAAAGAATTTTCAAAGAGAAATATGATTGTGTGGAGATAATAAAGCAATTTAAAAGAATTGGAGAAGTAGATTGTAGCAAATTATATTGAATCTAAAGGAAAAATCAATCAGGATTCCTATTATTTGAAAGACACTATATTGTTTGCTATGTGAATACAGGCAATCTGTATGAAAGGCAACTTATGGTTGCTTGAGCTGAAATGAAGCCCTCTGAAAACTGTTACAAAAACATTAATCCCGAATGTGGCCAAGTTTATTTTATCTGCTTTAGAAAGTTTTACTTTGTTACACTAGTTTTGGATATAGGTTATTGTAGATAGAATTAGGATGTGAACCAAATTTACATAATGGTGTGTGTGTGTATGTGTGTGTGTTTGTGTGTGTGTGTGTGTGTGAGAGAGAGAGAGAGAGAGAGAGAGCAAGAGAGAGAGAGAGAGAGAGAGAGAGAGCGAGAGAGAGAATTTTAGAATTGGAAAGCTAGTCAGCCATGAGCCCCGATCATTTCTAACATTTTGTTGGAATTAGACCTCAGTCTTTGTTTCCTGATACCCAGTCACCTTGTAGTTAGACATACAGATAGCAAAGTAGGTTACACCAACAGCAGGTTTTCTGTGTAACTGGTTTCTCCTTTGGGATAAGGAATTGGTTTGTAATATGATACCACAATGGATTTTTCTCATTCAAAAATTTACTGAGTCCTTCTCTTGGGATATGCTCACAGTGTTTGCAGGTGTCATGGAGACCTTTATGAAGCAGGGCAAATATCCTCTATAATTATCCTGTCAGGAAAGCTGTGAAAATTGAACTTTGGTTAGATCCAGAGAGCTCATGTTCTTCTCACAGCACTCATGGCAATCTGAGAAGCTAATTTTCTAAACTGAATATGAAATAATAACAATTTCAGTTTTTCTAGTTCCTTAAATTGAAGTTCTCTAGGCAAAATCTATCTCAATATAAAAGTAAAACTTGGTATAAAGGTCATGTGACTTATAAGAAGTAATCTTTTTCTAGATACTGCCTTCTTAAAAACTGAAATTAAACATGAAAAAAAATCTTCTAACATTTTGAGTCACAATGGCTTTCACATTTTCATCAACCTAAGATTAATTTTGTCACACTGAATCATTAAATTCTGTTATGCTAAGTTGATATTTGAACTATGTAGGTCACTTAAAGTATAAGAGTTTAGAATACCATGTGCTGATTAAAGGCAAATGACACTAGGCAAAGATCAAATAGTTACTGGAACTTTCAAGAAATTATATATTATATACATATATATACACATATGCAAGTATATATAAACATATATATTTATATATATTATAATTATATAAACACATTCTATTGAAAATTCAGAATTATGCTGAGAAATTTCCAAGTAACTAATGCAATAGCATAAATGTTTTATAGATGTGGGGTATGTGGAAGTTAATAACCTTGTGAAGGAATAAGTAGGGTGGAAAGCTGGAGAGCAAGTTCCACAACTCCTCAAAGAGTCCTGCCTCCAGAAACACTGATGGTAAAAAAAAAAAAAAAAAAAAAGGGCAGTGGCTTCTTCCTTTTTTTTTCAGAGAAGTTCTAACAGGTGCTGATTCCCCACTCCCCTGCTCCTTCTAAGTAGCTTTATCGGGCTGAGCTTTCATTGGGGCACTGTGATGGTGTGGTGAGATATGATTGACTGGAGATTTAGGGGCTTGGAACTGGCTTAAACTGTATATATATAAGCTTATGTGCTATGCAATAAACTTAGACCTGCATCCTGATGCTGGTTTCTGGAGTCTGATTCTTGGGATTCATCATTTGACTCCATCACCTGTTACTTTGCATTCTTGGTCCTGTTTTCACATATAGACACTAGTAAATACATATAAAATTAATTATAAATAGTTCTTTTCAAGAAATATTCTTGTATTTAAAGGCAAGGAGTGAACACTACAGGAACACTAACATTTTATGTACACTGGAAAATATAGTTTCTGTTAATAGTGTCTTGTATTCTTTGTTACCTTTTTAAGTATTTTCTTTCCTCTTAAATGTTACATGAAGTAGTCTACTCTGACAAAATGTATATGAACAAACAAAATACATTGGGATTGCTGAGAAAGGAGAACTGGAATTAGGGAGCCAAAGAAACAGAAAAAGTAATTTAAGTTTTATATGTTTATAAAATAAGCACATTAATTCAGTAACATTCACAGTTTTGAAGAAAGATCCCAGCATCAGCATATCTATCTATAAACATTTGAGAATCTTGAAGCAATTACCCAGGGGTGTAGAATTTTAATTAAATGCCTAGAGGCAATCTAATCTGATATAAGTGAATCTAAATTTTAAAAGGAAGTAATCAGTTATACTTACAAATACTGCTATAGATAAGGAGATTGAATTTCAAAAGTGATCCAATAGAATAAATGACATGCCCATCGGTCTCCAGCTCATTTGTTCAATAACTGACCTGCTCCAATATACCCCTCAGGATCCTGTTCTTAAGGCATTTGCTGTTTTTAGAGGGAGTGGGGACAAGCAGACTGACTAGAATATGTCTGATTTAGTTAACCAATGTAGTAGAAGATCATGGTTGTATTTAAACCAATTTCTGTTGAAAGCAATCACCAGGGCTTCCAAGCAGAGTTAGGGTTGCTGCTAAGCTTTGATACCTGAGTCATGAAGGCAAATGGAAAGGGCAAGCCGAGCAAGAGGAAATGAACATTAGTTCAAAGACCGGGAGGCAGTCTGCCATAACAGTGAAGGTTTAGATTTCAGTTTTTAAAGCAAAAATTTAACCTTTGTATTTTTCTTAAAAATTGTTCTAAGATTCCAGTTGTGCAAGGTGTAGCTGTTCTAAAGTTCTACATACAGTACAGCATAGTGCCTGATATTGAATCCCCTCTTTGGTTGCTCCGTCTCACTATTGAAAGTATTTAAGGATAGGTTCAAATGGAAGCTCAAGGAAAATCTTATTATAGTTTTAAAAAAAAAAGCCCCAAGGCAAGCAGGCTGTAAATCTTGGTAGCTTCTGAGTGGAGGGGGAAAGAAGGGGAAAAGAAAGACCACGGCATTTGAGCTGAGTGGGAAATAGAGGTCAGCCGCATGGTAGGCATGGAGCCACGTGGTCAAGAGGGCAGCTTTAGAGAAAGAATGAAAAAGGCTACATTGCTGGGCAAAGCCTACTTAGCCTGTGGCCAGAATCTGAAAGACAAAAAGGAGTAAAGAAGAAAAAGAGGAAGTTATGTCTTTGCACGTTAAGACTGAGAAAGGCAGGCAGAATTCAAAGAGTTTCAGAGAGGCTCGTAGCCACCTCAAGAAGAAACAGGGATTCTAGGGATGAAAAGTACATTATCTCTTTAATGGATTACTTATTCTAAACATTCGTATCTTTGCTTAAAGTAACCTGACTTCCAGAACATTGGTCTGTTGGCCAGGTGATTTGCTAGAGCAGTCAGATGAACTGTTAAAGGAGGAGCCAGTGGGATGCCACCTAGAGGTAGATTCCATTCTTTTGGCTATAGCCCTAGAGCCAACTTTTTTAGTCAGTCTTCAATGTTACTTGTACATGCTCTTAAATCTTTGTTGATTTCATAGCATCATTCTTAGTGTTCTTAATGCACATACAGACACCAGAGAAGTTTTGTATGTTATGCATATATTTTTAATATTTTGAATGTAGTGTTCTGTGTATGTATAATTGTTCAAAATTGTCAAATGTATATATTAAACATGTGCAGTTTTGGAAGATTAAACAACTATGCCTTAATAAATCTGCTAAAGGCCAGAAACTGGAAACAATCCAGATGTTCCTCAACTGAAGAATGGACAAAGAAAATGTGGCTCATTTACACAATGGAATATTACTCAGCTATTAAAAACAAGGACATCATGAAATGTATAGTCAAATGGATGGCACTAGAAAAGATTATCCTGAGTGGGGCAACATAGACTTAAAAGGATATGCATGGTATGTACATACTGATAAGCGGACATTATCTATAAACACAATATACCCATGCTACACTCCACAGACCCAAAGGAGGCAAATAACAAGGAGTGACGATGTGGGGCAGACAGCTGAATCTTTCTCAAAAGGGGAAATAAAATAGATACCAAAGATGGATGGATGAAGGGAACAGGGTGGGAGAGGGTTTAGGGAGGGAAATGGGTTGTATGGGTGATCAGATGTAGGGATAACTGGGGAGAGACAGCCAGCTGGGAGAGTGAATAAAAATTGGCAGGGTTGTGGTGGCATTACAGCTCTAGGACATGCCAGAGCCCTGGGATGAGGGTAAACTCCAGGGAGTCTATTAGGGTGACTCTAGCTGAGACTCCAAGAAGTAGGGGATATAGAGCCTGAAATGCCTCTCCCCCCAAAAAATGTGAGGTGCACATATATTTCTGATTTTGTTAAGTTGTTTAGTAAACATATTTGGGCTCTGTTCTGCCAGTTTAGTTTCATAAGATTCTAATCTTTCTTTACTTTCTTTTACTTTATTTAGTCAATCTTACTTTTGAGTAATTTCTCATGTTTGGGGATGGTGTTTTATTTTACATCAATGATTACTTTTGCATTCATGCATTTTTGAGATGTCTTTAGTCTATCTCTTTGCGACCTCTTCACTCC
The DNA here is from genome assembly GCF_008632895.1 of Mastomys coucha. Lineage (NCBI taxonomy): Eukaryota > Metazoa > Chordata > Mammalia > Rodentia > Muridae > Mastomys > Mastomys coucha. Next base: position 83,730,239 of record NW_022196913.1, read on the forward strand.
TTGTAGTTCTCTCTTCTGTTCTTATTGAGGTGTTAATTAATATGAACCATCTGTGATTATCTAATGCTGCCTTGTTTTTCCCATCCCTTCTCCATCTTCATGTACTATTTCAGGCAATATCATTTTCCTTTTAGTTAGAATCTATGTTGCTATCTTACTTTCTAACTAATACAGTGAATGAATTTGTTTTGCTTTTTAATATACTCTTAATTGCCTGTCCCTACCTCACTTTTGATAATTCCAACATATGTACATTTTCATATATAGATGTTACCTATTAGAATCATCTCTTTATAGATACCATTTCCTTCTAATTTAAAAATAAACTACATTTTAATTTTCTTTATTTTGTTACTATCTGAATTTTTCCTACCAGTACTTGTATGATAATTCCTGTTACTTCACAGAATTCACATTTACCTATAGTTTTTATACTTGGATAACAGACAAGTGGCCCACATTTATTTTTCTAGCAATGAAAATATCTTTGATTTTTGTGCTAAGAAAAATTATTGTTGAAAGTTAAACAATACAACAATGTTTTCTCTGACGCTTTTTTAGAACATGAGTGATTAGATATTTTTTTTTCTTTTTTATTTTAGATATTTTCTTTATTTACATGCGAATTTCTCCTTTCCCAGTTTCCCCTCCAAAAAACAAAAAAGCAAACAAAAACAAACCCCTGTTGCCTCCCCCCTCCCCATGCCTGCCACCCCGCCCTCTCCCACTTTCTGGCCCTGGCATTCCCCTACACTGGGGCATAGAACCTTCACAGGGCCAAGGTCCTCTCCTCCTATTGATGATCGATTTTGCAAGAGTGATTAGATATTTTGTGTCATGAAATTCTTATGGTTTTGAACATTATTGAGGTCTTTTAAAACTCTTGTGTACATATGGATTACATCTAATGATATTTACTATATTGAGAATTAAGACATAAATTTAAAATTTGTCATTAATTCATTTAAAAACAAAGGCAAAACAGTTGTAAATGAACTAACATAATGGATATTAAGTTAAAACAGCATTTTATGCAGCAAAACCCTAAGAATAATTAGTTGACAATTTAGGAATTCTCTACTAGCTGATGAAATAGATGACAGTTGGATTGTGATATCTGATATAGTCAATCTTTGAAATTTATTGTTAGGCTAAAATATTTGAATAAAATCTGTCCAAAGTTATGAAGATTAAAGTTGAAAAATATTTGTTTCTTTGATATTGGTCTAAAAATTTTACTAGTAACAGGGTAATAAAGTTTAGCAGCAACATGAAACCTAAACCATATTAATTTTTGGATCTCAAATATGTTTTAAATGCTATTTCTACAGTCAAAATATTGTTCACTTGGGAGAGAGGTGTTCACTCAGTTGTTCAGACCTTTTGAATATTGACAGATATTATTATATTAAGGAAATACAAAATCTACATGTATAAAATTACTATTGTTATTTTTCAGAAAATTTTTTGAGTATTAGAAAGTACTAAATCACAATGATAGGTAGAAAGTTTTGTTTAAAATTCTAATTTGACCAAGATCAGATATTTCACGTTTACACACAAGTCATTCTTTGAAGTCTAAATAATGTGATAAATCATATGTATTACTGTAATTCGAATCATTCCATATTAAGACGTACTTCTACGTTTTAGTATTTACATGTAATCTGGTTATAGTAATCTCCCCCTACATCTTTGCACGCATGGATGCTGATTCGCTACTGTGAATGACTTTTTTCCCAGAAACTTCTAGCACTATGGTGTAACCCTTTATCTAGTTTTTTCTTTTCCTTTCTAGTTTTCATTATTGTATTGGATCTTGGACAGCTTTACCAGGTTTGGTTGCTGTTCCTCTGATTACAAATGTATAATACTCCTTCTTCTTCCTTGTCCCAACTCACAAGAACTGCTCATAGTATGCTGACATGATGACACAGCTGTTGAAAGCTGGAAAACATCTGTAAACTCTTCTTGTTGACAGTTGGGGTGACTAACTCTTTCACAGTGCTCTACCCTTTCCTCCGTCTGGGATACAATATAAGCCTTTTATCTATATTATATATTATTCATTGGATAATATGCCATATGATTACACAGGAGAGCATGCTTACTCTTATAATGTGATCTGAGGAGAGGTTCATGTTTGTGAACCAAACTGTACTCCACTACAATTTGCCTATAATTTGACTGCATTCCGTACTATGTTCTGCCTGAGAAGAAGTTTATTATTGTTATAGTAGAAGAAGAAGGAAGAGGAAAAGCAGGTATAATCAACTCATAAAAAAGATAAGGCACAGAGGTAGCTATGGATTAAGCTAGTTGAAATGAGAAACTTTAATTTCTTCAAATATTATTTATGTCTAAAAATAAACTTGAGCCAGGTTAATATACTGATGCTTTTCATTGCAAAAATATAGAATTCAAAACACATCTGACATATACATGATATAGGTGATTGTATATAGCATTCTACTGGTCTGCCCTCAGGGACCTAGCAATTGCTTATGACATGACTTGGCGCCATCAGTTGTGACAGGTGTGTGCTGCATATAAAAGAACCTTCCTGCCATTGCCTTCTCTCTCTGCCCCTTGGCTCTTCTCTGTCTGTCTGACTATCTACATGATCATTTGTCTGCCTCTATCCATTCTCGGGTCCTCACTACACTCCCTTCCTCCAATAAACCTCTTTTACTCCAGGTCTGTTGCATGACGTAATTTCCCTGGGACATAGCCTGGCATGAGCCTTCCCAAGGTTCCCCCTCAACACATTATATTTTATAACAATAAGAATGGAGAAAATTAACAAGCATTAAGCACAATTTGGTGTTAAAATACAGAGATGTGGCCTTGTGGCAGCTTACAATATTTGGAAGAAGTAGAAAGAAATATGCCCTCTGTGTCAAGGATCTTGACATTCACAAAATGGAGGCATTCAAAATCTCAGATCCATCAAAAGAGATGAAGTTAGGACTCTAATAAACGTCTTCCCAAAAGCTGAAATAGGCATCTTTGCAAATTGAGTCTGTAAAAACCTCTACCACCAAGGGCAGCATGAACCTTCTTTCTTCTGATAATTGGACAATAAAAAAATAAATTAAAAACCCCAGTTCAGCATGGACAATAAAATTATATTTAAAATCACCATTCACAAATGGTGAAGACAGCTCTAAAACGAGATGGTGAGATAAAACTGATCTCATCATGGTGCTGATCCCAGAGCAGTAAGAAACACGCTGAGTAAGTCTGTCTAGAAAGGCATTTCTTATAGCAGAGCAAAGACTTCTTTTTTTTTCTTTTACAAAGACAATGTATTTCTCTATGTTAACATTTTTCTTAAAATGCCTAAGCTTACTTTTCTTGTTTTTTATTAGATATTTTCTTTATTTACATTTCAAATGATATCCCCTTTCCCAATTTCCCCTCCGAATAAAAACATTATTCCCTTCCCTTCTCCCTGCTCACCAACCCACTCTCTCCCATTCCTGGCCCTGGTATTCCCCTAACTGGGGCATAGAGCCTTCACAGGACCAAGGGCCTCTTCTCCTGTTGATGACCAATTCAGCCATCCTCTGCTACATTTGCAGCTGGAGCCATGAGTCCCACCATATATGTGTACACTTTGGTTGGTGGTTTAGTCCCTGGGAGCTCTTGGGGTACTGGTTAGTTCATATTGTTGTTCCTCCTAAGGGGCTATAAACCCCTTCACCTCCTTGGGTCCTTTCTCTAGTTCCTTCACTGTGGACTCTGTGCTCAGTCCAATGGATGACTGTGAGCCTCTACTTCTGTATTAGTTGGGCACTGGCAGAGCCTCTCAGGAGACAGCTATATCAGGCTCCTGTCAGCCTGCACTTGCTGGCATCCACAATAGTGTCTGGGTTTGGTGATTGTGTATTGGAAGGATTCCCAGATTGGGCAGTCTCTGGATTGTACTTCCTTTGGTCTCAAGCAAAGACTTCTTAAAGAAAACTGTTTCTTCCTTTCAAAAGATGAATCACTCTTGAATCATGTAACTCAACAGGAAGTTTGCTCTATGGTCACAAGACAGAAAAGCAACAACAATAATAACAACAACAGAACAAAATTCTCAAAGAATTTGATATTATGGCCAGAGATAACTAACTAAATAATTGTGATATCCCCTACTTAACATAATTAGTTTACTAAAAATACTGAAAATGAATTATTGTCTAATAAAATAACTGGAGACATCATTTTTCAAAGCTTTCATTATTTTATTATTTTATATATTATGATATCAGTTTATACATTATAAAGTTTTCATTATTTTCACTGGAAAATATATTTGCTGTAATCCTTAAGCTCCGTAATATAAACATATCCAAAGCATAGCAAAACCCTTAAATATAAGAAAATATTTCCATCTCAGCCTATGAAGTACATAAAGGATGGTTTCTTGAGTGAATAACAGCTATCAATCTGTATGTTGCTCTATTTGCAGTAATGTGTGGATAATTCAATACTGTATATACTGACTTCAAAAAAAAATACACGTATACCACAATGGTGAAATGTATAAAACAAAGACAGACTCCCATAAGTACTTTTATTTTTTTTCAAAAAGCAGAGCTAAATTTCAAAGTTTGTAGATGGTGGGGGAGGGAGGAGGAAAGGCCACTGAAATGATCATTCTGTGTCCAGGTACAAAAGTAGGGACACATATAGACAAGTGGTAATAAACAATTGACTCCAGGTAAAATATCAAAGTCTAAGAGACAGATTCATCATTATGCGGTTCCTTGAAACAAATGGCTTTAAAATAACTTTCAGAAGTCACAGTTTGTTCATTAAGGTAAAATTTCTATACTATAAGAGTCTATACTTCCTCATACATGCTTGGTTAGCCAGGTTTCCATTTGTGTGAAGAACATCTGAGGAACTCAGTTTAATAATTTGTAGCTATATTTAATAATATTAAAACCATGGTGCTTACTCTTTTTTCCTATAGAACCACAGCCAGCATCATGGTGATGGGAGCAGGTGGCGTAAGTTGCTCATCTCATCACAGTCAGGAAGAGTATGAGAGCATACCTTTGCTAACAGATTTTTCTCCTTTTCATTTTATTTCATCTGGACAGTGATGATATTGACAGTGCAACTTATACTTACCATACATTTTACAGTGTCTAAGGGTATTCAAATTAATTGTCACACACATCTATTAAAAAACAAAACAAAACAAAAGATAAGTTTTCTCCAGGTATAACTAGAGCCCTGGCCCAGAGTTCCAAACTAATGATTCAAATCAATTAGGTCCAGTTCTTATCTCCAAAATAAATAAATAAATAAATAAATAAATAAAGTTACACTGAAAAGAACTTTACTCAATATAGTCATATAGGATTAAGTGTCTCAAACCGCTTTGGGTATTGACTTAAATTTGGATTCAAATAGAGAAAGAAATGGGGCACAAATGGTGGGAGGTATGTGCAATTAGGTAGTCTTGACCAAAATGTTATCTAGATGATCATTATTTCCTTCTTGATTCTATGACATGGTTACCACTGTAGTCCTTATGACCTGAGGGAACAATCAGGGCCTCTCCTCCCATTGATGACCAACTAGGCCATCCTCTGCTACATATACAGCTAGGGCCATGAGTCCCACCATGTGTATTCTTTGGTGTATGTGTTTTTAGGCAGGCATTTCTTGAAGGACTGACATGCTTACAAGCAGAGTTTAGCAGGAGTCTGACCCACAATTTCAAGACAAAGGAGGTACATGTAAAATGAAGTGGAGACCCTAAACTTTAGTTTCTTTTGGTTACCAGCAAGGCATCTCCAAACCCAAGTTAAAAGCATCTTCTCCTAGCAAAGAACTTTCTAGCTACCTGTTGTACTTTCAACACACTCTTAACCTTGTCTGGCACACATTTCCTCAAAACATCCGACATAACATTTTACCAATTTTATTTGTACTGTAGCATGAAACTTTGCTTTAAATGTCATTTTGTGAAGATGTTGAATTGAATTCTAGAGGTATAAATGCAAATTTTCATACCTCTACATCAGCCAAAAAGCATGGTATCAAGAAATGTATTCTTAAAAAGCTTGAGTATAAAAAAAATTGCTACCAGGAAATTGTAGATAGGAAGTTTTCATGGTATGGATTGACATGTTTAAATAATTAGATAAATTGAGGGAATATAATTCATAAATAAAGAGTATTCTTATCTATAAGGAAAGAATTTATAACAAAAACCAAACAAAAAACCTGAAAAAATGATCAAGTCTAGATTTCTTGAAATAACATTTACCATGGAGTAATAACATTAATGAATAAATTAAAATCAATATCAAAAAAGTGAAAAAAGAGATTTTGATAACTCTATTGAATTTTGGATGAGTAATTACAGCCAAAGAATTTGAGAAGTGAAAGGTGTTTTTACCCATTCATTTTTAAAAGAGTAGATTTTCACCAAACTGCTAAAACACAGAATGAAGAATGAAGAAAAGATGACCTCTTTAGTATCATAAATAACACACACAGAAGAAACAAAATGGACTCAAATCTCATATAAAAATGATTCAAATATGAGAAAAACTTAAATGTAAGACTAGAAACTAAAAATACAAAAATAAAATCCTCAGGAACAGAGTTCCATGAATTATTTGGCCAATGACTGTTTTTTTTTTTTTTTACCAACAAAACCAAAAATAGATGTATCATATCAGGCCAAAAAGCATCTGCATAGAAAAGAAAACAGGTGGCAGTATAATGAGAATTTGTAGAAGAGAACACATTTCCAAATCATGTAACAGATAGATGCTAGCATCAAAATGTATAGTTTTTGTTCCAGATTTTATCTACTAATTTTCTTAACTATCCTGCTTGGAGAGTGTAATCTGAATAATCAGCTAATCTAATAAATTCCTATTTTCAACTAAACATTACATTGGCTTTCTTTTTCTAGAGAACCACAATATATTCTCATATTTATAAAAACCTGGGTAAATACAGAGGGCATAGAATCAAATAAAATAGGCCAGGATAAGAAAGATAGATATTACATAATTACAATTGTATATGAATCTACCAAACTTAAGCCCATAGAGAGTAGAATGGTGACCATCAGGTTTTAGGGTAGGTATAGGGATAAACACACATTGGCAAAATGGTTAATAAACTGCCATCTAGATAAGAGGAATAATTCCAAAATATTTATTGTATACTGTGGAAACTATAGTTAATACCTACTGTTTAACTGGTAACAGGTAATCTCCAAGCTAATCTGGGAGTGAGGGCTGTTGTCCCAGGTAAAGGTGGGGGCATGTTTTTAAAATTATAGAGAACATCTAATGAACATTTGTCCTTACCCAGGAACATCATCAAACCACACTAAAACACTAAGAGAAATGCATACATCTGAAAATCTTTCAGAGATAAAATGGTAACATCTATAGGAGATTACATTAAATTAAACAGAAATATACTAATGGTCAGATGACCAGTTTTTCTGACTAATATTGTAAGAGCCTATGATTTGCCAACTAATGATTCCCCAGACTTAAATAGTATGTAAAAGCAAAGAGCATTTTATTTTGTGGAAGTTTAACATATTGTGGTCTATCATCTACCAAGATGGAGGCACCCAATTTAAATCACATTAGAGGATTTCCAGGATTTTAATTGGTTGGCTCTATATCTAGGGACATTCCAGAACCATTGTTGGGGATTGTGGGAGTGTGTGTGTGTGTGGGGGGGGGGCCTGGAAACTGTGGTTGGAGAAGTCTGGAAATTGTTATTGACCCATTGCCCTTGCCTTAGGCCAGGTGGTGGGGCAGTTATTGATGTTGGGGTAGCCTCTGATTGGCTGCCTTAGTGAGGGTTTTACTGTTGTGAATGGACACCATGGCCAAGTCAACTCTTATAAGGACAGAATTTAATTGGGGCTAGCTGGCAGGCTTAGAGGTTCAGTCTATCATCATCAAGGTGGGAACATGAGAGCATCCAGGCAAAAGTATTATCAGGTCATTGGATTGAGGACTAAATATTAAAATGTTTGTTTTATTCTAAAGAAATATATTCCAATTAATTTCAGATTTTCTTATCCATAAATGCTAAAACCTAAAAATAATTTGCTAGAAATTATAAAATATAGCTATGAGATGGCTAGCATGACTATCACCTTAGCAGGATTTAGAAATACCATGAAAATATATATTTGGATGTATTATGAAGATGTTTATAGAACAGTTAAACTGAAGAGGAAAAGCTCCCTCTGTGGGTGGCACCTGTGATGGGATGGGATGGCAGGCAGGGAAGAAGCTGGTATCAGAATTCCTATCTTCTGTGTCCTAACTACAGATGCAACGTGAATAAGTATACATGTTCCTCTTGTCTTGCCTACCATTCTGGGAAGGGCTATGTTCCCTCAAATTGTGAGCCAAATAAATGTAGCCAATAAAGCCATCTACTCACATCAATGGGAACAATAACCAACACAGCCTTCATGAATAAAACAATGTCTTATTGAGAATAAATACAAAATATTTTATCAGGTAATGCTGAATTTCTTCAGATTAGAATAGCACAAACTAAGATCAAACTGTCTATTATTTTCTAAAGACATGTCAAAAGTATAAGAAAGACAAAAGTTTTAAAATAATGGAATGAAAATAAAGTAGATGTAAATATCTGAACAAAGTTGATATATACTCATTATAAAATACAATATAATTAGCAAAAAAATTATTTGAGATAAGAAGTCACAATAGAAACAATTTCTCTTTAAGTGGCACTGATCCAAAAAAAAAAATCTTTGTACAGGAAAGCATAAAAGAAGTAAAACCCTGACAGAATTATGAGGCAAAAATAATCCTTGATCATACTGGTGTGTTTATAAAAGACATACTTTGAAAGTGTCTTCAAAAGTGCAAACAATTTTCTGTCATACTTTTGTAAATTATAAAATAACTTATAGGTCAAAGAAAAATAATCAAATTAGTACCAATTTGAGATCTAAATTAAAAGGCAGTCAAGCTATGAGTCCAAATGAATAGAATGGAATAAAAATGTTGAATTAATAATTAATAAATAATCCCAGCCATGAGTTTTGCTACCTACCCCAATGCTTTATGTTCTTGAATGGAAGACACATAAGCAGTCTTTGTATTTTGGTATGCCTTAATCAGCATAATAGCTAAGCTACTGCCTAACCTTCACTACTGATAGAATCTACCTCCTCTAGATAATTCCAAGTTACAACTTACTAAATTCTGTGTTCTATTTTGCCATGCTCTGGCCTGCATTCTTACAGCTCCTTCCCATGGTGGTCATGCCTCTCTGTCCTGCACTCTTCTCAGGAATGGATTCTCACCTCTCTACTCTCTACAGGAATGGCGGACATCCTCTCACTTGCCCTCCCAATCCCAAGCCTGGGAATCCTAAAAGTCCTGCTTATGTCTTCCCTGCCCAGCTATCTTGGCTGCCAGCATCTTTATTTACCAGTCAGAACCAACTGGGAGCAGGGTCCCTAAATGTCATATATGTGGACATGAAGACTCTCATGCAAACAATTTTGGGGACCCAAAATAATACTAGAATACAAGCAGCATTAGGCCAAAACCTATTACATTTACCACTTTTTCTCCAATGAAAAAGGCTCTTTTCTCTCAGATATGTGTTGAACAAAATTATAAAAATTATGGAAATTATATGGTTTGATATATATTTAAAACATCTATCTTTGACAAATATCTCTATTTGTCAACTTAGATAAAGTATTTATCATCTATCCTAACTTGAAGAGTTTATAATTCTGTGCCTGAATCATGTTTGATTTTAACTTATAATACTGTATGAAAACCATCCTTTCAAATCTAGAACATTTTCTTTAATGTTAAATAATTTAAGTTCAATTATGAGACTATAATTAGTCTTTAACCCTGTCAGAGATCTGAGAAGGAATTAAATAGTACCTGAATATTTAGGAAGCACAAAGACTCAGTTTCTAAAGCTTATACTGTTTGTATAGACAACTGATTGCCTGGACAGTCTCCAATATTCCTCATAATGTTAGAGCATCTATCTTTAGTCTTCTGACCCAGAACTATCTGACAGACCTTAAATGAAGCAGGAATGATGAAGGACTAAATTACTTTGCCTTCTGCATCCCTATGTCCTTTTCTGGACAATAATTACCTGCAGAATAAAATTCCAGTATTTCTAACCCAGGGGCTAATTTGCTACAATTGAAGCAACTCCAATTGGAGACAAATGATGGATTGTCAATATCTTCTTTGAAGTGGGATAGTGGCACTTTCAGGAACTGACATGTCTCTTAGTAAAAAGATCTATTAATAATGAAATGATTTTAAATGCCTTATTTTGTGGATTTCTGATCTTTTTGAAAACTATATCAGTACTGTTAAAGCTTAACTACTCTTAGCTATTTACTAATTGAATAATATTGAAAGCACTTATTTGTAATTAAATCAGAATCTAATATTGCCACAAGTTTCCTATCTGACCTTAAATTTGCATTACTTAATCATACTGAATAGTTTGTAATATCAACTATTTGAAGGACTGGGTCTAGGCCTTGTATTCTTTTTTTGTTTTAAAGATGTATTTATTATTATACATAAGTACAATGTAGCTATCTTCAGACAGCACCAGAAGAGAATGCCAGATCTCATTATGGGTGGTTGTGAGCCACCATGTGGTTGCTGGGATTTGAACTCAGGACCTTTGGAAGAGCAGTCAGTGCTCTTACCCACTAAGCCATCTTGCCAGCCCAGGGGCCTTGTATTCTTAAATGTATTTCATAGACACAATTCATATCTAAGAGTAACAAAATTAATTTTAAATTTTATATCAAAGTACAAAGATTTATACCAAAGAAAACCTAAAACCTATATCAATATATGAATTCTGTATCATTCTAGGAAAATATAACTTCAATTCTGCAGCAAAATGTAAAGATTTCTACCAATGTAATATTATGTCTATAAAATGTTTTGTTTAAGAGTAAATTTACTATTCCATCCTCATGTATCCAATTTCTTATAGTGCTATAATATTGTCACTTTGCACAAAGCTCAAGTCTAAGTGGATCAACATAAAATCAGATACTCTCAATCTTATAGAAATGAAAGTGGGAAAGAGCCTTGAACTCATTGGCACAGGGGGAAATTTCCTAAACAGAACTCCAATGGCTCATGCTCTAAGATCAAGAATTGATAAATGGGCCCTCATGAAACTGGAAAGCTTCTGTAAGGCAATGGACATACTTAATAGGACAAATCAACAACCTCCACATTGGGAAAAATCTTCACTAACCCCACATCTGATAGAGGGCTAAGATCCAAAACATATAAAGAACTCAAGAAGCTAACCACCAAAAAAACAAACAACCCAGTCAAAAAATGGTGTATAGAACTAAACTGAGAATTCACAACAGAGGTATCTTGAATGGCTGAGAAGCACCTAAAAAAATATTCAAAGTACTTAGTGATCAGAGAAATGCAAATCAAGATGACCCTGAGTTTCTACCTTACATCAATCAGAATGGGTAAGATCAAAATCTCAGGTGACAGAGTATATTGGTGAGGATGTGGAGAAAAAAGAACACTTTTCCATTGCTAGTGGAATTGCAAATTGGTACAACCACTCTGGAACTCAATCTGGAGGTTCCTCAGAAAATTGGGAATAGATATCTACCTGAAGACCCAGCAATTCCACTATTGGGAATACACCCAAAAGATACCCCACTATGCCACATGCGCATGTGTTCCACTGTGTTCATAGAGGCCTTGTTTGTGATAGCCAGAAGCTGGAAACAACCCAGATATCCTACATCAGAAGAATAGATACAGAAAATGTAGTTTATTTACATAATGGAATACTATTCAGCTATTAAGAATGAGGACATCCTGAGTTTCACAGGCAAATGGATGGAACTAGCAAATATCTTGAGTGAAGTAACTCAGAACCAAAAGGACATGCATGGTATGCACTTACTATTAAGTACAAAAAAAGTATAGAATACCCAAGATACAGTCCAAAGAACTAAAAAAGATCAACAAGCTGAAAGACCAAAGTGAGGATGCCTCAGTTCCATTGGGTAGGAGAAGAAAGCAACCACAAAGAGGGAGGGAGGAACATGGGAGAGAAGGGGGATGGGTGGGTGGGGAACATGATCTGGTATTGGGTGGAGGGAAAGGGCTGAAGCCCTGAGGGCCAGCAGAAAGAATGGAAACTGACAACCTTGGGAGGTAAGAGGTTGGGGTATCCCCCAGAATGTACCAGAGACCTGGGAGGTGAGAGACTATCAGGAATTAATGGGAAAGACCATAGATAAAATGACCTACAGTGAGGAGAAGGAATTTGTAGAGCCCACCTCCAACAGAAAGACAAAGCATCAAGTGAGGGATAGGGTTCCTATCCCACAGTTAAAACTCCGACCCATAATTGTTCTTGTCTGAAATAACTGCAGGGATGGAAATGGAGAAGACCTCTTAGAAAAGAAGATTCAGAGAGAGGCTCAAGTGGAGGCCCTAAGGCCTAACTCTATTACTGAGGCTATGTGTTGTAGATGGCTCTTTGCTGCTCATATTTTTATATTAAATCTGCTCTCCTTGGAGGGGCAATCTGAAATGAGTCACATACTCAGGTGGCTTCTTGTGAACCAATCCCCTAATGAATAAAGGAGCCAATCACTGGGCAAGTAGGTGGGACTTCTGGGTTGGACAAAGGAAGAGAGGAAGCAGGAGAGAGTTAGGTCTCTTTTGGAACAGGGACAACATATGGGTAAGATGAAGCTGTTAGAGTTTTACGGTATCATTGTGGATCCACAAGGATTTGCCACCAGAGCAATCAGATTTTAATAAGGCTTACAAGATTAGATTTTAGTTGTTGCACCCAGAGATTGATTTTAGTTTCTGAACTAAATTTGTGTTGCGTTTCTTTCATGCAGCAGTTAGTCTGGGTTAAAGAGAGAAAGGTATGGCAAAGCGTGATTTTGCCAGATGTGCACCACAAAGACTTGGGGGATTTGAAGCATAGGGCTGACGCGGTAACGACCAACCAGTGGGAACATAGTGTGCTGGGTGGAGAAAATTTGGAGTTCTGAGTCTGAGTCGCTACAAGATAAAAACAGGTTGGCCATTGCCCACTAGTGGATAGCCGGCCAGGCCACTGAGGCCGAGAGTTGGAGGTGCAAACAGAGGAATGAACTGGATCTTTTTTTTTTTTTTTTTAAAAATCTCTCACAACAGCTATGGAGCACTCACAAAAAGAGATTTCCAAAAGAGCCAACAAGCAGCTGAAAATGTTAGATTCAGATATTTACACCCAACCAATGGACAAAAGCTGTTGACCTTTGTGGTTGAATTAAGGAAAAGCTGGAAGAAGCTGAGGAGTTGGAGACCCTGTAGGAAAACCAGCAGTCTCAATTAACGTGAATCCCCAAGATCTCTCATATATTGGACCACAAACCAGGCAGCATACACCAACTGATATGAGGCCCCAACACATGTATAGTAGAGGACTTCTTGGTCTGGGTTTAGTCAGAGAAGATGCACCTAACCCTCAAGAGACTGGAGGCCCCAGGGTGTTTAGAGGTCTGGTGGGGTGGGGGTGGAGGTGGGGGTGGGGACATCCTTGTGGAGACAGGTGGGGCAGGGAGGTTTAGGATGTGGAACAGACAGAGGGTGGACTCGGAGGGGAATAAAATCTGGATTGTAAAAAGAAAGAGAGAAAGAGAGAAAGAAGAAAGAAAGAAAGAAGAAAGAAAAAAGAAGGAAGGAAAAGGAAGAGAAAGAGAGAGAGAGAGAGAGAGAGAGAGAGAGAGAGAAAGAGTGGGAGAGAGGGAGGGAGAGAAACTTACAGGCAACATCTAATGAACATTCTTTCTTATCCAGAAACATGATCAAGCCATACTATAACTCAATGAGAAATGCATAAATCTGAAAAATCTTTCAGAGATAAAAAAAGGTAACATCTACAAGAGGTTACGTTAAATTAAATTTAATAAAGGTCAGATGACAAGTTTTTGTAAATAATATTGTAAGGGTCCATGATTCACCAACAAATGATATCTCAGACTTAAATAGTATGTAGAGCAAAGAATTCCAAACTAGCATGAACTTCTATCCTAGTTCTGAATCTGCAAGGCTTTGGGGGAACTGAGTGGCTCGGTTAGGCATCGTTTTTCTTTTTTCTTTTTTTATTTCTTTATATTATTTTATTGGATGTTTTATTTATGTACATTTCAAATGTTATCTCCCTTCCCATTTTCCCCTCCACCAGCCCCCTATCCTTATCCTTTCCTACCTCCCCCCTGCCTCTATGAGGGTGCTCCCCACCTGCCAAACCAACCCTGCCTCAGTGGCCTAGAGCTCCCCTATCCTGGGTCATCAAGCCTCCACAGTGGCTCACCTCCCAGTGATGCTAGATAAGGCAGTCCTCTGCTACAAATCCAACTGGAGCTATGGGTAACCCCTGTGTATTCTTTGGTTGGTGGTTTAGTCCCTGGGAGTTTTGGGGGATCTGGCTGGTTGATATTGTTGTTCTTTCTATGAGATTGCTAATCCCTTCAGCTCCTACAGTCCTTGCCCTAACTTCCCCCATTGTGGTCCCTGCCTGCCATCAGTCCTATGTTTGGCTGTGTATATCTGCATCTGCATTGGTCTAGCTCTGGTAGAGCCTCTCAGGGGACAGCTATACTGGGCTCCTGTCAGTAAGCACTTCTTGGCATCAGCAATAGTGTCTGGGTTTGGTGTCAGCACATGGGATGAATCCCTAGTTAGGGCAGTCTCTTAGATGGCCTTTCCTTCAGTTTCTGCTCCACTGTTTGTCCCTGTATTTCCTTTTGACAAGAAGAATTCTGGATTAATATTTTTGAGGTGGGTGGGTGGCCCCATATTTCAACTGGGGGCTGTGCCTATGCACTGGATATGGTCTCTACAGGTTCTATCTTCCCTTTGTTGGGTATTTTGGCTAAAGTCCTCCCTGTTGGCTCCTAGAGACCTCTTGGGTCCCTGGCATCTGGGACTTTCTAGTGGCTACCCTCAGTTCCCAGTTTCCCCTCCTCCACTGCTATACCCCTAGTTTCAAATTCCTGACCCTTTGTACTTCTCCACCATCTCCTCCCATATCTGAACTGGCCTCCCCTTTTCCCTCCCCCTCCTTGCACCCTCTTAGATCCCAATCTTCCTCTATTTCCCAGAGATTATTCTCTTCCCTCTACTGAATAGTACTATAGCATCCATACTTTGGTGCGATCTCCTTTCTTCTTGTGTTTCATATGATCTGTGACTTGTATCATGGGTATTCTGAGCTTCTTTTTGGCTAATATCCACTTATCAGTGAATACATACCATGAGTGTTCTTTTGTGACTGGGTTATCTCACTCAGGATGAAATTTTCAATTCAGTCCATTTGCCTGTGGATTTCATGAATTCATTGTTTTTAATAGCTGAGTAGTACTCCATTGTATAAATATATTACATTTTCTGTATCCATTCATCTGTTGAGGGACATCTGGGTTGTTTCCAGCTTTGAGTTATTGTAAATAAGGCTGCTATGAACATAGTAGAGAATGTGTCCTTGTTATATGTTGGAACATCTTTTGGGTATATGCCTAGGAGTGGTATAGCTTTAGTCTTTTAAGGGAAAATGGAAAGTGTGTATTTCATTCAGGAATCTCCAATTAAATTTTAAGAGTGGGTTCTTGCCTGATATTGGATGCCATCTGTAGCAATATTTTTTAACTAATAAAATTGGAGCAGGTAGTTTTGCTACCAGCTCTAATGTTTTGTGTTTCTGAATAAAAGACACAAATACTGCTTTTATTTTAATATGCCTTATACAGCTCAATAGCTGGGCCACTGCCTAATGTCTACATGGTTAATTCCAAGTTATTCTATCATAGCTTCTCTGGACCCAGAGGACTGCCCAATTGGGCCATGGTCTGACCACACTCTACCAGCTCCTTTATGTGGTGGCCATGCCTCTCTGTCCTGCATACTCTTTTCAGGCATGGCATCTTCTCTCTCTACACTCTCCCAGCATGGCAGATATCCTCTACTTTCTCCTTCTCCAGGTACCAAACTGGGGAATCCTAAAAGTCCTGCCTCTCTCTGCCTTGTCCAGCCATTGGCTGTCAGCATCTTTATTTACCAATAAGAACCCACTGAGAGCAGGGTCCCTCAGTGTCTTACATACAGACGTGAGTACTCTCCCATGCAAACAATTTTGGGGACCCAAGTTAACATTAGAACACAAGCAGCATTAAGCCAAACCTACTACATAAAAATACAGTGATAAGTAAAAATTCACTACTAGAAATATTAGGAGTAGAGAAAAGCATGAGCTATTTTTCAGAAAATATTCTTAGAAATATAATTATATCACTTTCTCCAACTCCTCCATTTCCCCTAAAGTTGATAGCCTCTTTTTTCTTCATTATATATGTGTGTGTATGTGTGTGTGTGTGCGTGCATGTGATCTATTGAGTTTATTTTTGTTGTTTGTATGTATATCATTTCATGGTTGAGCACTCTTCATTGGACAATACAGAGGCTCATAGAAAATATATAATAGGCAACTACAAATTATTTTAAGACGTCAGGATAAATGAATTACAGAAATAGATGAGTGTAATTTAAATTCAATAGTTCTAGAAATTCTACACATTTTTATTTGATTTTTAAAATATTTAACAACTTTATAATTTAACAGTTGTTTCAGGATTTTTGTTTTGTGAAAGTTTTACTAGACATCTAAGGCTCATCTCCAATTCACAACTTTCCTGTTCCATCTTCTTAAGCACTGAAATTAAAAGCTTGCAGCAATGTGCCCATTGATCAATGGCCATTAAAAAGTATTATAATCTCTTATTTCAAAAACTAGAGTGCCTTAAGTCTCCTTATTAAGGCCCTGGATTATGCTGTAAACCTAATATAAGGGCTAGGTGTGAAACTCATATCCACTGAATGATTGCAGTTTTTACTGGTGCAGAAGAAGGTTGTAAACTGCATAAGAGATTGTGTTAAGGGAGTACAATTACAGATCGTAACTATGAAAAATTTCAGATTATATCAAGTATGTAATGAAATATCTCCAAATAAGTTGATCTCATTCATTAAAGCGAAACTGAGAAAAACTGGTCAATGCTTAATAGAGTGAGTAATCATGACAATTATAGTCACATATGGAAACTTCAGGGACATAAAAGGTGGCCAGACTATTTGAATATAAGAACTATTGTGAGAATAAATTCTAACTTCACCTTATTTAGTATCATCAGTCAGAAAGTAGAGAAGGGACATGAACAAGTTGATAATTAGAGAGATCCTCTTGTATATAAGACACACACCTTTAATTTTATAAGTTTTGCTTATTCCTCATAATAATCTTGTGTTAACCCTGTTATTTGTTATGGTTCTTCCTCTTTCTCTTTCTCTTCCTCTTCTTCTCTTTCTCCTTCTCCTCCTTCTCTTCTTCCTCTTCCTCCTCCTTCTCCTCCTCCTCCTTTTCCTCCTCCATCTTTTTCTATTATTATTATTATTATTATTATTATTATTATTATCATCATCATTATTACTATTATTATTTGAAATGGTCTTGATATGTAGCTCATGCTAACCTACAACTGTCTTTTCAAGCCAAGTGAGTCTTGATCTAACTTGTAGTCCTCCTACATCAGCCTCTTGAGTGATAAGTTTACAGGTATGAACCACCATGTCTAACTTTACTGGATCATTAAGTATACATTTTAATAACTAGAACAAAATATTTATGAATATTAAACATGATGGACATACAAAACAGAAGTAAGTGCTAAACGAACATTTCCACTATTTTTATTCCTACAATCATTTCTACAGGTCTCATTAAGGTTACTCATGATTATTGACATTCTATGCATTGGTTATGTCTAATTGTGCTGGTTGTTGGTTCTTTTGGTATAATTAGTAGCAATTATCAGTAGTATTGACATTAACTATAATAAGTTATATTAAATGAATGGTTGTATGATATGATAGTTGGATTAAACAGATTTTTGTAGGGGAAAAGAACTAATATTTTATATATATAATAAAACTACTTTTTAATTGTGTTATAAGTTTGCGTAATTCAATAATGACTATCTAGATGCTGAAGAGGCAGAACCTGGTAACTGTTGAGTCAACAAAGCTGGATACCTCAAAAGCCTCAATTGGACACCTATAGCTTAGAAGATTCCTAGAAAGTTACTGCTATCCACTGCATGTGAGAAAGGAGAAAAAACTGTAGTCTTAGCTCAATAGAGGCTGGCAATGCCAGTAGTATTAGTTTGAGTCAGGAAAAAACAATGACAGCAGATAAAACTCCCTTTCTAAATGTCTTTATATTTGGGGTGGCTTTTGAATGCCTACTTTGAGGGTAGGTCATCACCTTCAGTTACTCCTCTTGAGAAACAACCTCAAATACATTGCCAAAGGTGTATCTTCTAAGTGACACCAGCTCTTATCAAGTTGATAATTAGGATGGAGCACAATTACTAAAGTATTTTTTTTAACTCTCAGTATTTTTTAATGATTACACAAACACTACATTTATAGACACTTTAGAGGAGATTTTTGTTTTAATATAATTTTAGGATTTATGAATATAAGATAATCAGTAACACATATTACTATGACTTCCATGTTTTTACTAATTAAAAGATAGAGTACATGCTTGTTTCATAAGAAACCCTGAAACCCTAAGATAAGTCTCCCTTTTTCTTAATCAGATCCATTAATTATTCAACTTGGTTTTATGTCATCTCAGTCTCAATCTTTTGAATACTCCAAATTGGTACTTTTTTTTCATTATTATTCATGACCATCATTTTATGATTTTTATTTAATTTTCTCATCCTCTAAAGGTGTATTGATTTTGAATTTTCTTAATTAAATTAAAGGCTAAAACTATAATACCTCAAAGTAGCAAAGATTTCTAGTATGTTACAAAGGAAGCATGTACTCAACTCTAAAAGAACAAATGTCTACTAATTAGCTTATACAGACAATGAAATGCAGTGCATGAAAATGAAAGTGTTTATAGGAGTCACAAGAGGCAAAAATCAGGACAGTTTTTATTTGCTTTCAAGTCCAATTTAGACACAATTATTTAGAGGGTTAGGTGATGATCTTGATATTGGATATTCTAAGTTAAAGGGCAAATGTTTGAATGGCACTTGATGACTCTATAATGGACTTACTTTCCTTTGACAGCTGGGCCTTGTCTAGGCATCACCAGCTCAAGTTGCTAGATGGATGTCGCAGAGCTTAAGGGAAGAGGAAGTGGAAGATGTCTGACAACAGATTGGTAAGGCTTATTGCTTAATAAAAAATAAATGACACAGTTTTGAGTTGAGTTGATTTTTTAAAAACAGTGGCCATGCCAAGCATTTATTCTAGTTTGTTATACTGTTGTGATAAACAGCATGATCAAATGCAACTTGGAGAGAAGAGTTTGTTTTGTTGTTGTTTTATGTTTAATTTTATAGTTATATAGCTATAATCCATCATGAAAGGAAGTCAGATTAAAAATCAAGACAAGAACTGAAGCAGATGATATGAAAAGAAGACTGCCCCTTACTGGCTTGCATACTTTGTTAGACAGGCCTAGGGATAGCACTTGGTCCTCCTATGTCAACCAATAAAATGCTCCACAGATTACTCCACAGGTCAATCTGGTGGAGGCAGTTTCTCAACTGATATTCACTCATTTCAGCTTGTGTTAAGTTAAAAAACAAACAAACAAACAAAAAACCAAACAAAAACACTTTAGTAGCATTTCAAGACCTATCTTGTCTTACTGAGTTCTGTGATCCCCATGATCAGTCAAGATTATAAGATTCCTTATGCTCTTGATATATATAATGCCTTGATATAAGAACCTCCTTAATGTTCAGTGGAAAAATAAACACAGGAGCTCAACTGTGCAGATAAAATCAATAGCAATTAGGTTACAGATATGAATGAGGCTTATAGATTATAAGATTGGCACAAATCTTAATTTGACCTGTAACTACAAAAATATATTTCACAGGTCTGATTATATATGAGAATCATCTCTTTGAAGTCTACCATTTCACACAGGACCTGAACAGCATAGGAAAATATGACATCCTTCTATTCCAATACAAGTATTTTTAGTATGAAAACCACTGAGATACTTATTGTAAATACAGCAGTTATACTCATCAGTGGATGTGATGAGTAAAATTCCACAATTTGAAGAGAAATTTTGTTTATGATGAAGTAAATAACATTTTAGTAAGTTCATGTATTCCAACACGAGGCAAATGAGTGTTGAAAAAATTAAATTTATTCTCATACTACAAGTCGATTAAAAATTATAAGAGAGAAAGTAAATTATCTTAGGTATAAATGATGAAAGGGTATATGTGAGAGTGTAATTTCAGCATATGCACTGCCCTAGTTAGGGTTTCTATTGACTTGATAAAACATCATGACCAAACAGCAAGTTTGGGAGGAAGGTTTTTTTTTTTTTTTTTTTTTTTCATACCTATTCATCATTAAAGAAAAGGAAGGCAGGAACCAGAAGGTAGGAGCTGATACAGAGGCCATGGAATGTTACTACTTGCTCATCATGGTTCAGGCTGCTTTAGAAACACAAACCAGAGGATGGCACCATCCACAATGGGCTGGAACATCCCCCATTAACCTCTTAAGAAAATGCTATAGACCTGGATCACTTTTTGTTTTGTTTTCTTTTGTAATTGATTATTTTATTTATTTATATGTCAAATGTTATCCTTCTTCCCAGTTTCCCCTCCACAAACCCCCTATACCCTCCCCATTCCCCATTGCCTCTAAGAGGGTATTTTCCCACCTACCCACACACTCCCTCCTCAACCCTTTGGCATCCCCCTTCTTTGGGGTAACAAGCCTCCACAGGACCAAGTGCCTCCCCTTCCATTGATGCCAGATAAGACAATCCTTTGCTACATATGTAGTGGGAGCCATGGACCCATCATGTGTACTCATTGGTTGTTGGTTTACTCCTTGGGAGCTTATGGAAGCATTTTCTCAATTGATGTTCCCTCTTTTCAGATGACTGGAGCTTGTATCAAGCTGACATAAAACTAGCCAGAGCATGCATTCATTGAACTTTCCATTGAAATTATTATGAAGAATAACTGTAGAGAGGAGTTGATGCCATTGATAAGAAAGGTAAAAGGAGTTGATATCTATGATCCATACACTAAACATATATTGTCAGGTTATATGCCAGCTTTTGCAGTACATATCCATTGAGATTTCTTTCAAATACCTGTTGATATATTCAAGGAATGCATTGGGCAGACATCTGGTAGTAATACTCATATTCTTTTACAACATTTTGATAAAATTTTATACAAAAATCTTCACGTTTGTGTTTTAAAAGCTAAAAGTTACAAGTCTTAGTTTTAGACATATAGTTATAATATTAACTTGTGTTTTGTGACAAGTTGTCAAAATTACTATTTTACAATTCATTTAAATTAGATCAAAGGGAGTCCCTTCTATTCAATTATTTTAATGTTTTTAAACTTGTGGTCCCAAATGTTTGGCCATTTTATAGGAAATAGTAACTGGAAGAACCAGATTCATTTCAACCTCTTAGGGCTCTTTTCTACTGATCAGAGAGAATGGTTTGCACCCTTAAAGTTTCACGTTTCTGCTAGACTTCAGTCTATCATTACCTATAGAATTGTGTGAGTTTCTCAGCATTAGAGAGAAAAGAAAGAGAAAAAAGAAAAACAAGGCCTTTCTATGCTTCTTCTGAATATTATACTTCTTTTTTCCTTCAGCTTGAATGAGGCTTATCTTAGCAATCTCTACTAACAATGAGGCTCACTTCCAGTTGTGAAATAAAACTTTAGGGATATGGGGAAGTGATAAATTTAGTCTTGATTATGTAAGAAATGTCCCTCTCCCATCAAAGGTGGTTTGTCCACTAAGATGCAATAGTCCACACAGCCCTCCACCTTGTAAAACTTTTATCTGAATCCCCTGGTCTGTCTTTCTCCCTCTCTCTTAGAGACAGAGTCTCACTAAGACATCCTGACTGTCCTCTAGCTCATAGAGATCTGCATGCCTCTGCTTCCCAAGTGCTGGGATTAAAGAAATATCAAGTCTGGCCTTTATGCAAATATTCTCATCTCTCCCACGTGTAAAAGTTAGTTCTTCCCCACACCTGCCCCCATCCAGGAACTGGATAATCTGGAGAAGCTTCTTCCCTTCCTTCACTTCCTTTCATCGATTCTTTTAAAAACTATCCAATTTCAAGACTGTGCGTTTAGACCTCAAAAATCAGGGAAAAGATAGATTCTACCTGCATTAG
This sequence comes from Mastomys coucha, assembly GCF_008632895.1. Classification (NCBI taxonomy): domain Eukaryota; kingdom Metazoa; phylum Chordata; class Mammalia; order Rodentia; family Muridae; genus Mastomys; species Mastomys coucha. The sequence continues at coordinate 83,752,586 of NW_022196913.1, forward strand.
AACCAAGTGCACTTCCTGCCCATGTACTTGTTAGACTTGGGCTCTGGTGCACCATTTCTGTAAAAATGAATTATTACAGCATACTTTTTAGAGTTTTCAAATAGTTCTTTATTGCAGGAGTATGAGACTCTGTCTTAAAAAGAACAAGGATTAGAGATATGATTCAATGATGCTTACCTAGCAAACCTAAAGCCCTTAGTCCTATCCTCAGCAGTACAAAACCAAACAAATCTGTTGGACACGAGGGTAAATACCTTTAATTTCAGCATCTAAGAGGTGGAGGTAAAGGCAGACAGATTTCTGAATTCTTTACCAGTTTGATCTACATACTGAGTGGTAGACCATCCAGGGATATATAGTGAGACTCTGTCTCAAAAACAAACAAAACAGTAAAAATAAATAAATAAATAAATAATGATTATGTGGGAAAAACCAATAAACAAGAACCCAGAAATACCTTGGCACTAAAATGTTGCAAACTATAGCTGTAAGTGTTTGAGTATTATGAGAAAAAAAGATGAGAGAAAAAAATAGCTTTTTCAAAGTAACTTTTAATCTTAGTATTGCCATTTAATTTTCTGTAAATTGCATCTTAAGCTTACTTAGCATTTCTGTTTTGTTTTTCATAAATTGCATCCTAAGCTTAATCGTTTTATATAAATGCAACAGACTATTATTTTGTGAAATATTTACATGGTAAATTTTGGTTTTAACATATGGATTGATTTAATTCTTATCTCTTTAGCAAAACAATTATTTCAGTGTATCTACCAGTGGGGATATTATTTCCCTCTCCGTGTTTCATTTGCAAATTTCATTATACCATGATATGTCTACCATCTGGTGTTTTTTAGATAACATTATACTCAAGACGTGCAGTTTTGAAATAATAATATTTCAAAGCCAAAAGGAACTCCTTTCTGAGAATATGACTTTATGTAAGCAACACATTTGTATAACAGAAGATCTAGTTGAAGTTTATACATATTGCACATATTGGAAATATGTGGCTAACACAGTCTTATGAATTAAAATTCTCTATTATAAAGTATGGAATACTTTAGCCACTTAAATGGTTTATTAGATTAGCTTTTATCCTTATTTCTTTTTCTCATTACAAAATCATTAATGCTACATATTTGTATCATTGTATAAAAAAATTGTCATACTTAAGTATCTCTACTGAACAAGTATTTTATAAATATAAATATAGTAGGTTTTCTATAGGAACAAACATTATCTTCTTCTATCCTCCTTCCCCTTCATTGTCCATGCTTTTTCCTCCCTCATTCTGCTCCACTCCTTTCCTTCTTTTCTTTATTTCTTCCCTCTTTCCTTTCTCCTTTCTTTCCTTATCTTCTTCTCTGTCTGCCCACTTGTTACACACAAAAAAAAGAGAACGTCAGACCAATTTCCCTTATGAATATCAATGCAAAAATACTCAATAAAATTCTTGTGAACTAAACCCAAGAACACATGTGTACTGGCTGGTTTTGTGTGTCAACTTGGCACAGGCTGCAGTTATCACAGAGAAGGGAGCTTCAGTTGGGGAAGTGCCTCCATGAGATCCAGCTGTGGGGCATTTTCTCAATTAGTGATCAAGGGGGTAGGGTCCCTTGTGGGTGGTGCCATCCCTGGGCTAGAAGTCTCGGGTTCTATAAGAGAGCAGGCTGAGCAAGCTAGGAGAAGCAAGCCAGTAAGAAACATCTCTCCATGGCCTCTACGTCAGCTCCTGCTTCCCGACCTTCTTGAGTTCCAGTCCTGACTTCCTCTGGTGATCAACAGCAATGTGGAAGTAAATAAACCCTTTCTTCCCCAACTTGCTTCTTGGTCATGATGTTTGTGCAGGAATAGAAACCTTGACTAATACAACATGAAAAACCATCATTCACCACGATCAAGAAGGCTTTATCTCAGGGATGCAAGGTTGGTTAAATATATGAAAATCCATTAATGTAATCCTCTAGATAAACAAGCTCAAAGAAAAAAAATCACATGGTCATCTCCTTAGATGCAAAAAAAGTATTTTACAAAATACAACACCCCTTCATGTAAAAAGTATTGGAGAGATCAGGAATTCAAGGCCCATACCTAAGCATAATAAAAGTAATTTACTGGAAAACAACAGTCAATATCAAATTAAACAGAGAGATACTTGAAGCAATCCCACTAAAATTGGGACAAGACAAGATGCCCACTCATCTTATATCTATTCCATATAGTACTTGAAGTGCTAGTTAGAACAATAAGACAACAAAAAGAGATCAAGGAGATACAAATTGGCAAAAAAGTAAAGGTATTACTATTTGCAAATGATATGATAGTATACATAATAGACCCCAAAAATTCTACCAGAGAATTCTCCAGTTCATAAACAACTTTAGCAAAGTGGCTGGATATAAAATTAACTCAAATAAATCAGTAGCTTTCCTTTATACAAGTGATAAACAGGCTGAGAAAAAAATAGGAAAACAACTCTCTTCAGAATGGCCACAAATAATATAAACTATTCAGAGTAACTGTAACCAAACATGTGAAAGATCTGTAAGATGATAACTTCAAGTCTCTCAAGAAAGAAATTGAAGATCTCAGAAAATGGAGAGATCACTCATGCTCTTGTATTGGCAGAATTAACAGTTTAAATGGCCATCATACCAAAGGCAATCTACAGATTCAATGCAATCCCCATTAAAATTCCAACACAATTCTTCAAAGACAAGGAAAAAACAATTCTCAAATTCATCTGGAAAGGCAAAAACAAAACAAAACAAACAAACAATCACAAAAACAGAGAAAACAATTCTTAACAACAAAAGAATGACTGCGGGAATCACCATCCCTTACCCCAAGCTCTACTACAGAGCAATAGTGATAAAAATTGCATGGGATTGGTACAGAAACAGACACTTTGATCAATGGAATAGAGTTGAAGACCCAGAAATAAAACAACACACATATACACACTTGATATTTGGCAAAGAAGCCAAAACTATACAATAGAAAAAAAGAATGCATCTTCAATAAATGATGCTGGCCTAACTGGCTGTTCATATGTAGAAAATTGAAAATAGATCTACATTTGTCACCTTGTACAAAGCTCCAAGTCCAAGTGGATCAAGGATCTCAACATAAAAGCAGGTACATTGAATCTAATAGAAGAGAAAGAGGGAGAGAGCATTGAACTCATTGGCATAGGGGAAAATTTCCTAAACAGAGCTCCAATGGCTCACACTCTAACGTCAAGAATTGATAAATAGGACCTCATGAAACTGGAAAGCTTCTGTAAGGCAAAGGACATAGTCAATAGGACAAATTGGCAACCTATGAATTGGGACATAATCTTCACTAAACCCACATCCTATAAAGGGCTAATATCCAAAACATATAGAGAACTCAAAAAGCTAACATCAAAAAAACAAAAACAAAACAAAACAAACAAAACAAACAAAACAAAACAAAACAAAACAAAACAAAAAAAACAAACAGCCTAATCAAAAAATGGGGTATAGAACTAAGTTCAGATTCCACAACAGAGGAATCTTGAATGGCTGAGAAGCACCCAAAGAAATCTTGAAAGTCCTTAGTGATCAGAGAAATGCAAAATAAAATGACCTTGAGATTCCATCTTACACTAATAAGAATGGCTAAGATCAAAACCTCAGGTGACAACACATATTAGAGAGGATGTGGAGAAAGAGGAACACTCCACCATTGCTGGTGGGATTGCAAATTCATGAGCTTACCAAGCCATGTATTTCTTACCAGAAACTTAAATTCTCTTTTAGCCTTTAGCAAATGTCACATTATAGAAACTCATTTATTATTCTTGTGGTATTTCATATGATTAGCATTGCTATAAATTACTTCTAAAAATAGCAATACAGAATACAACAAGTTATGATCCCATCAATAATTTTCCTTATATACTAAATAATTATTTTGGATTTAAGATCATGAAAACCAACAATAATCACTTAAAATATAATATTCATGTATAATTTTTTGTATAAATCTACATATACCATTCATTTTTCTATTTCTTGACTGACCCTCTATTTCTAGATACCTATCACTCAGGTAATGATAATTAATTATTTTGATAATTTTCTTTTTTTTCTTTTTTTCTTTTCTTTTTTTTCTTTTTTAAAAATATTTATTTACATGTCATATGATTTCTCCTTTCCCAGTTTCCCCTCAAAAACAACAAAACAAAACAAAACAAGAACAAACCGCTGTTGCCTCCCTGCTCCCCATGCTTGCCACCCCATCCTCTCCCACTTATTGGCCCTGGCATTCCCCTACATTGGGGCACAGAACCTTCACAGGGCCAAGGGCCTCTCCTCCCATTGACAATCGACTTTGCAATCCTCTACTATACACATGCTACCAGAACAATCAGTCCCATCATGTATACTCCTTGGTTGGTGGTTGAGTCCCTGGGAGCTCTGAGGGTACTAGTTAGTTCATGTTGTTGTTCATCCTAAGGGGCTGCAAACCCTTCAGCTCCTTTGGTCCTTTCTTTAACTCCTTCATTGGGGACACTGTACTCAGTTCAATGAATGGCTGTGAGCCTCTACATCTGTATTAGTCAGGTATTGTCAGAGCCTCTCGGGAAATAGCTATATCAGGCTGGCTTGTCCTTCCTTTCAGTCTCTGCTCCATAGTTAGTCTCTGCAACTCCTTCAGTGGGTATTTTGTTTCCCCTTTTAAGAAGGAATGAAATGTCCACATTTTGCTCTTCCTTCTCCTTTAAGTTCTTGTGGTTTGTGGGTTGTTCTTCCTGTATTCCGAAATTCTGGGCTAGTAACCACTTATCAGAGAGTACACACCATGTGTGTTCTTTTGTGATTAGGTTACCTCACTCAGGATGATATTCTCCAGATCCATCCATTTGCCTAAGAATTTCGTAAATTCATTGTTTTTAATAGCTGAGTAGTACTCCATTGTGTAGATGTACCACAATTTCTGTATTCATTCCTCTGTTGAGGGACATCTGTGTTGTTTCCAGTTTCTGGCTATTATAAATAAGGCTGCTATGAACATAGTGGAGCATGTGTCCTTATTACATGTTGGAGCTTCTTCTGGGTATATGCTCAGGAGTGGTATAGCTGGGTCCTTTGGTAGAATTATGTCCAATTTCCAGAAGAATGGCCAAACTGACTTCTAGAGTGGTTATACCAACTTGTAATCCCACCAGCAATTAAGGAGTGTTCCTCTTTCTCCATAACCTCTCCAGCATCTGCTGTCATCTGAGTTTTTATCCTAGTCATTCTGACTGGTGTGAGGTCAAATCTTAGGATTGTTTTGACTTGCATTTCCCTGATGACTAAGGATGTTGAACAGTTTTTAGGTGCTTCTCAGCTATTCGGTATTCCTCAGTTGAGAATTCTTTGTTTAGCTCTGTACCCCATTTTTAATAGGGTTATTTGGTTCTCTGGAGTCTTAACTTGAGTTCTATCTTGAGTTCTATGACTTGAGTCATATCTTAGATATTAGCTCTCTATCAGATATAGGATTGGTAAAGATCTTTTCCCAATTTGTTGGCTGCCGTTTTGTCCTATTGACAGTGTCTTTTGCTTTACAGAAGCTTTGCAGCTTTATTATGTCCCATTTGTCAATTCTTGATCTTAGAGCATAAGCTATTGGTGTTCTGTTCAGGAAATTTTTCCCTGTGCCTATGTGCTCGAGGTTCTTCCCCACTTTCTTTTCTATTAGTTTCAGTGTATCTGGTTTGATGTGGAGGTCCCTGATCCACTTGGACTTGAGCTTTATACAAGGAGATAGGAATGGATCGATTTGCATTTTTCTACATGCTAACCACCAGTTAAGCCAGCACCATCTGTTGAAAATGCTGTCTTTTTCCCACTGTATGGCTTTTAGCTCCTTTGTCAAAGATCAAGTGACCATAGGGGCGTGGGTTCATTTCTGGGTCTTCAATTCTGTTCCATTGATCTACCTGCCTTTCACTGTACCAATATTATGCAGTTTTTATCACAATTGCTCTGTAGTACAGCTTAAGGTCCAGAATTGTGATTCCACCAGAGGT
>NW_022196913.1:83759000-83763595 GCF_008632895.1 Mastomys coucha
ATCCCTTTGATCTCCTTTTGTGGTCTAATTGCTCTGGCTAGGACTTCAAGTACAATATTGAATAGGTAAAGCATTTTAATAATGTATTTTTGTACAATTATGTGATTACTGTTAAAAACTGTTTAAACAATTGCATGTACTTTCTTTTTAATTTGCTCTTAAGAGATAAATAACTACATAAGATAATGAGAAAATCTCATAATTGGGTCAACAGAAAAATGCCACATTGATCTGCACTTTTTATAGAGTAAAGTGAATATAGAGTAAGAAGAGTAATAATAATGATTGATTTTTTTTTAATATTTCTGTTTCTCTCCCAAGTCCATACTGGGGTAGATGCTTTCTGTATAAAAAATATCAATATCCCAAACAAGGCAAAGGCAAAGGAAAACTGGGATCAAAATCGTTTATATTTTGAATTAAATAGTCTAAAAAAAGGTCAAGATTTAGAGATGGTCTAAGATATGAGTGTCATTTCAATCTACCAAGTACAACAGAATATGGGATATGAACACTAGTAAAATGAGATATTATTCTTATAGGACAACATGTGGAAAGGTCTCTAGGTATATCTTACACTTTCAATAACCATGAGAACTCAAGTAAAAATTTCCCTGGTGAAATGAGTGGTCTGACCACTTTGCATAATAAGCTCAAGAAAAAGCACCCAAGGTATTGAACATCTCTCTGCTTCATTTCTCAGTTCCTTTGTCTGATGATAGGACTCACTTGGCCCATGTCATTCATCTTATTTATATAAGCTGGGTTCTTGTAAACATTTAAATGTAATTTCCACCCTAGAAATTTAAGACTATATTAGTATTTCAATGAGCAGATGAGATAATAGTTGGAGTAATGGTGCAGTTTTTCAAAATTTTGAAGTGGATACATGAGTTGAGGATTAAGATATTTTAAGTTTCTGGAGTCTTGATTTCTAGAAAACATTTTTTGAGCACCTACAATGCACTATTATAAAACCCAAGAGAATATATGTGACAAAAAACAGATAAAATACTCTTCTGAGTATGGAGCTTATAGTTTAATGGAAAAAGACAAACAATAAAGTAAATTAATAATAAAAATTTATAAAAGTTGCAACAAAATTTTTCAAAAATTAAATAAACAATAGGGCAATGGGTGCTAGAAATGTGTGGCAAAATAATTTTGTGCAGTGATGTCAGGGAATGATTATTTAAAGAGATTTTTGAGTGGAGTATGCATAGGTATCAGAATAACATTTCAGACTCAGAATACAGCATGTACAAAGGTCTTTAAGTGTGAAGACACATCAAGGAAATATTCAGGATATCAGATGAGCTAAAACAGGATTCAGAATCTTTGCACTTATTAAATTTTATAATGACTAACAATTTTATTTGATTACCAATAACCCTGATCCTTAGCCAGTAGATGGAAATGACAACTGTCATTCATTTTGTGACAACAAAAAAAAAAAAAATCCCAGACCTTACCAGATGTTCCTTTTGTATCAAAGAAAAGGGTTCTTTGAGGATTAAGAAGAGAGCAGATCAGGTGGAAAATGTGCCTTAGAAAGGACTTGGATGTGCTGAAAATGTGATTTGACTCTTTCTTAAAATGTTGAATTGACTTCTTAGAGAGAAAATTGAGTACACATGATCAAATTTCAAAGGAAAGCTCTAGAATGGTGCTGCAGTTTGGATTTTAAGTATTTCCCATGTGCTAAAGTCTTGGTTTTCTACTCCAGGATGAGCTGTAGTGACTCCTATAAACCTAAGGCTTTGTTGGGGGAAGGGAATTAGTCATAGGAAGTGAGTCTTTTGTGGGGATATGGGATGGTAGTTCATGATTTTCTTCTCTCTCTAAAGCTGGAAATGAGATGCATGCTTCTGCTCTGTAACAATGCCCAGTCTTTACACTGGCCCAAACAAAGTACACCCTAATTAGAATGCCCACAATTATGATCCCAAATTCCATTTCTTTCTCTCTCTTCCTCTCCCCTTCTCCTTGTCTCTTCTTTCCCTTTTTCTTTCTCCCCTCTCTCTTTTTCTTTCTCTCTTAATATCTTTGGCATTTGTCGAGCAAAAAATTGCTTATGTAGAGGGGGAAAATAACTTATCTGTCTTAAAGAGATGCATCTAGATTAAAAGAATAAGTATAGACAGTAAAGAGAATAGAAGCAAGCAGTAAGTTTGGGTAAGTTGTGGGGAGAAATAAGGATTTTACACAGGAAGAAAAGGGGAAAAGGGAGAAGTCTTTAAGAAATAATGTTAAAAAATCTATTGCATTGAAATTTTATATTGTGTTATGTTGAATAAAGATCATGTTCTAAGAATACATTCTACTGCTTAAAAAAAAAAAAGGGAGAAGTCATGTTTCTAATTACCAGAGCAGAGCAGGAAGCATGAATGATATTTTAAAACTATGAAACTTTACTCAATTTACTGTGACATACATGGATAAGGTTACAATTTCCTCCAAAGCAAGAAGAGCAAAATATTAATGATAATATTAATTTTCAGAATATAAGATAATAAAAAGATTTTAGTATTATCCCATTTCATAATTTGTTTCCCAATAGACTTATTTCTCTTACCAATTATCTCTCCAAAACTTCAACATACAAAGCAAAATAATTTTGAAAACTGTGTTAAAATTTCAAACCAAAATCAGATGACATTAAACTACCCTTTTAGTTAAGGTCACATTTATTACATATAGCAGTAGTACTCTGATTTGTTTCTCCTTCCTCTCACCGGAATGTTTTAAAGTTTTGTCTCACATCCTGTGGTCACATGCCTACCAGCATCTGAGTTAAAGATCTTCCTTACCAAGAGTAAGTTGGTCAAAAAAAGAATTTGTGCTAAATCAGAGATTAATGTTAGCATTCTTATGGCAACAATTCCTCAGCTACTTACATCTCTATATTTTACCAATATAAATGTTTTTCATCCCTAATTTTTATAGACTCTTGACATGAGTCAAATATAAATGCTGATCACAGGATACAATGTTTTCTTTGGAGCTGGGGTGATGATTTAATGGATAAAGGCAGTTTCTATGGTAACAAAAACACTTGAATTCAAGTCTATAGGGCCGTATAAAAATCTTGATGTGCCCTATACCATTCAACTATAGCACCTTGAAGGACAGGGACAGGAGGCTATCTGGGGTTGGCTGGCTACTATTCTAGCTCGAGGAGAACTCCTGTTTCAGAGAAAAACATGTGGAGAGCTCTGAAACAGGGCCCATAACTCCATTCTCGTCCCCAAACAAATACGTAGTTAGCAGTCCTGCCAATATATGCAGTGCATGCACACTGACTTTTCTTCTCTTTAAAAGGTATTCCATTTTCAGAACTAGAGAAGAATATGCATAATAGTTTCAAATCAAAGTTAAATGAACAAAACAACAAATGTGAAAGAGATAATTGAAATTTCACATTCCCTGCAGGGAAAAGTGTGTTTTCCAAAACAGGATTTCATTTAATCTGATCACTGTGACAATCAAATCTCTTTGTTCTCAGCTTGTATATACCCATTCATTGCTTTAAAATTTATAAAGATATTAGCTAGAACATTTATTTCCTGTTTATAATTGTCTTGTTTTAGTGTAGAAAATAAAACAGCTTTTCCTTACTGTTTAGGTATTTAATGTCAAATATTATGCCAAATATTTTGCTAGGCATGCCAAAACTTTAACTAAGTATCATCACCATGTACTAATAATTCAAAATAGAATCTGTAACAGAAACTGTTAGAAAAGTAAAATGATTGCATGATGACAAAGTAAATAAATAAGCAAACAAAAATAATGTAATAAAAAGAAATAAAAGGTTTCTTGCAAAACAAAATGTAAATGTATATATTATGTTTGAATGGAACATAGAAAAACTATTAGAAAACTATTTTATTTTTACAGGTATGTGCAAAGTTATTGTTCACCTTAAGATAATCTTTTTCACTCAATAGTTTATTGACATAAATACTTTAAAGATATCACAGAAATATGTAGTGGTAAAGTTCTTAGTTCTCTTTATTTTAAAAGTATAATAAGCAGGATTATTTTGAACAGATTGTAAATATATGAGTCAAATAGATATTTATTTGTGGAATTAGTACATAAATGTATGCATATGTATGAATATATAAGTACACATATATAAATGGGTACTATTTTATACCTCAAATTTAAAAATGATATATAAATATAATATGGTCAATGAAATGCTGCATGTAATTTTGTAAACTTATTCATTTATTTTCTCTGTGTTTGTGTGTATGTATGTATATCTATGTTTGTATGTTTGTGTTTGTGTCTCTGTCTGTATCTTTGTATATATAGGAATGCATATGTGCCACAGTATAGGCAGAGGTCAGCAGACACTTAGGAGAATTCTACTGTGTTGGTTCCTGGCATTGAACTCAGGTAACTGGGCTTAGTGGCAAGTGCTTATACTCACTGAGCCATCTTTGCAGAACCTTGTGTAGTTTGCCAACACATGTGAATGTTTTCTAAAAATACGTTAAGATCTGCTGTACATTAAGCATGTAATCTATGACCTGCTTTTTTTTTTTTCATTTTTTTTTATTTTAGATATTTTCTTTATTTACATG
>NW_022196913.1:83765258-83770127 GCF_008632895.1 Mastomys coucha
AGTTGAGCCAGCACCATCTGCTGAAAATGCTGTCTTTTTTCCACTGGATGGTTTTAGCTCCTTTTATGACCTGCTTTTATATACATTATTATGCTCTTTCTAACAAACCTAAGCCAGTGTGTTTTATAGGAAATATGTCAATCGTACAAAATTATGGTTAGAATACAGATTCATTTTGTCTCCTCATATTAGAATTTCTCAGTGCGCAAAGTTGCATTTCACTGTAAGAATTTTTACTTCAGGTAACAGCTGACAACCCTCTTGATCAGCAGATGTCACTAGGTAGCTTCTATTGGAATAAAATATAAATTTGAAAAAAAGAATTAATGTTTATATACCTCTGCAAATTCAGAGGAAGATAATTTTTATAGACTAAATTTGGAGGTAGATTGCACACAAATTAGCAGTAACAAAGGGCAAACAGAAATATTAAAGGCAGCCTACATCGTGTTCCCTGTGACTAATAGAATATTATTTTAAGGCTTGGTTGCTGTGGTGATGGTCTCATATGTCCATCTTCAGCTAGAAACCCAGTAGAGCTTTTTCTAACAGTGTAAAATACATTTTAAATTAAAAGTTCTATTTTAAGAAATCACTTAATACTCATGAGTATAGAAACATTCAATTACAAGAAATTCTGTTATATTATCTCAAGTAGTATCAACAAAAAGGTATATTAAAATATGGTTTCAATAATAAAAAAATACTCCTAATGACATACTCCTTGTTGAGTAGTGTATCTTTTAACCCTCATCAGAGGAGCTTCTTCTTGTAGTAGATAATAATTTACAAAGAGATCTACAGAGGGGCAACATGCAGAGTGAGAGACTTTGAGGCACTCAGTTCTAAATAGGATGTCTTTAGCAGATCCCTCTCCTAAGGGACCCACTCAGAAGAGGAGGTAGAAAGAGTGTAAGACCCAGAGGAAATGGATGACTTCAAGGAAATAGCATCTTCCAGACAAAGCAGGAATAACAACAAAAGGACTCACAGAGACTGTGACAGAACATATAAGACCAGCACAAGTTCAGTAAGACAAAATCCCAGCACTGTGAAGGGGAAGTGGACATAAAGTCCCACCTCTAGTCAAGAAGCAATTTGTAATTGACCCTTGCTGGGAAAGAGAGTAATATATTTTCTCCAGTGGAGTGTTGTCCTTCCTTCCCACTTTGCCTTCCTTCCTTCCTTTCTTTGTCTATTTTGCTTTTTGTTGTTTTTTCCTATTTACTTTTAGAGACAGAGGGAGAGGGAGAGGGAGTAGAAAAGGAAGAGAGAAAGAATATCAAACTGTATAGGTAGGGAGATGGGGAGAATTTGTGAGTAGTTGGGGGGAATAATATGACCAACGAGTATTATATAAAAAAGTAGTAAATATTTTAATAACTCCAGACAAACCTTGTCATTTCCTCTAAAAATAAAATAAAATTTACATTCAGATGTTATATTTGGGAGTGAGGATTACTTTTCCTTGCTTACGATTTTCTTTCCTATGCTGAAATAATGCAGCTTTCCTTCTTTAAATGAGGAGACTTGAAACACTCAAGCCCAAGAACATGAATCACTAGCCTCTTCTGTTGACTCACTTTTAGTAAAGGCTTCCACTATAATAAAATGATTGGGGCACAATTGAGTAAGTGGAGACAGAGAGAGCAAATAGTTAAATATATTGATGATAAAGTAGCAGCCTCTTCATTGTGTGAGATGTTTAGCTATTTGGAACAAGAGTGGCTTTCCATTGTTGTTAGCCTGGGTCGTCTGGGGCCCTGCTTTTACCATTTTGCCTCCGTTTTGATATTTAATGTGGAAAATCCCCATGAGATTGAACTTTTCCATACTTTAATGTCCATGGACGTTATCCATTAAGTAATCTTTCTTTGTTGCATTAAAATACTCTTTCAATTTCCAATTACTCTAGATCACTTAATTGTGTCACCTACTTCCAAGGGAAGGATTAGGTAACCATTTTCTTTTAATGTTTCTGTTTAATTGGAGCAATTAGTTTATTTTGAAAAAAGAATAATTACATTTTCTGTGTTTTCTTTATCTTATCAATAATTTGGTTGCCTTTACCTTATCAGAATATAAATGTCTTTTGAAAATTCTGTATATTGAAATTTTAATTGTTTCACACACACACACACACACACACACACACACACACACACACACACACACAATCATAGTCTAGCACCTGGTTGTCTGAAAATCTCCAGGATTCCAAATGCTCAGGAGAATTGGTTTAATTACAGAGATTGTGAACACAGCTCACAATTTTTTCATATTGTTTCATTAGGTATATTTTATAGTAACAATCAATTTAATGTTATACCGAACAATATTCATGACATTATAGCAGCTATATCTTCTCTTAGATAATATACTACAAAATAATCTTTGAAATTTCAAAATTTTTTTCTACATAAAATTAAATTGCATTATGATGTGTTTATAAAAAAGATAAGGAGATATAAGAAATGTTCTATGGGGGTGTGGTGAGACATGGGGAAAGGATGCCTCTTTGGGACCATGACAAGGCATCCCTTCCCACTGAGGGACCAGGCACATGATGGTATAGTATAGAATAGAGTTTATTCAGGGCATGGGGAGGGGAGTTTAGAGGATACTACTATCTTCTAAACAGAGGAAGGCAGAGAAAGGCAGAGAGAGGGAGAGAGAGAGAATTAGAGGCCAGCCATGGCCATGAGCATGTGGAGAGAGGGGGAAGGGAAGGGAGAAGGGAAGAGCCCAAGAGGGCAAGAGAGAAGCAAGAGGGCAAGAGTAAGAGAGGGAGGAGGGGGCAAGCAGCCCCTTTTATAATGAGTCAGGCCTACCTGGTTGTTGCCAGGTAAGTGTAGGGTGGAGTTTAGACAGAGCGCTAACACATTACACCATTGGTAGCTGGATACCCCACAGCTGTGTTCTGCATACTGGAGAGACAGAGAGCCAGGGACTGTTGTATTCAAGTTGGAAGCTTCAGGACAAGGAGTGCAATTTGGATAAGACACCAAAGACCAGGAATCTCCTTGAAGAGTGAACAGTATGAGTCTGCCCTGAAGGTAAAAGAATCAGGAACCTAACATCCTCAGGAACCTAAAGTGGTCAGTTTCAGAGATTCTTATTGTAGGCAGTATCAGAACTAAATACCATCTATACATGCAAATTGTGATTTATTATTATATTTTAAAGCAGTTACATGAAATTGCATATTGGTTTATCTCAGTACTCTCAGTTAGTATGTATTTTGTGTTTACATTATTAAATGCAGCCTAAAGGGACAAATAAGAATGTTTTGTGTGGGTGGTATCTTAAGTAATATGGTTCCTTATCTGATAGATTCCACACCATAAGTAGAAGTGCTTATTTAAATAAAACATGCAAACATAAGAAATGATAAAATACATGTGTACGGAAAAGGTCAGCTCAGGAACTTTGAGAAGGTCATGGAACACTTGCCCCTCCAGAAGGGAGAGGGTAATTAACATTCCTCAGACCACAGGGTGAAAACCGACCTTTGGGTGGGGACACATTCCTCAGGACAGACCACTGCCCACCTTCAGACAAGGGAAGTCCTTGCCGCCTCATTCCCTGAAGACCAACTAGGCTGTATTGTAAACAACAAAGAAGGTTTATGTGCAACAGCAGCATCTCAGCATGAACAGAAAAGAATTTTGCATCAAGTATCTCTGAGAAGTAGCAAAGTCCCACTGTTATGCAGAGGCAGGGAGATCACATGGCCTCAATCATACTCTGAGGTTAGATGAAGAGCCTATTGGTCTTCGTCAGAGGTTGTGATGGAGTGCATTGGACATCATAATAGGAGCTCCTTTTACATACAAAGATCATCTGAGTTGATCTCTAATTATCTAGAGGACTTTTATTTTCAGCAGCTTTATTAAAGTTAAATTGCTTCTAATACAGGCAAAAATAACTATGTTGTTTATAATTATGCTGAAATAAAGATAGAGCAATTCATCCTCAAGAATAATTATCCATCTAGACTCAACCAATTAAACATAATGTGGATATTAAGTTGATTAAAACTTAATTAAGTATTTAATTTTTAATAACTAAAATGAAAACTAATGGAAAAATGACAACTCTATTCTATCTCTAAATCTTTATTTTTTCCTTTCTCCATAAAAGCCTTGTTTTTAAACTGGGAGGTCACATCTTGATGAACTTAATGTCAAGTAATTTGTTTAGAGAAGTGATCTGAAACTTGGTGAATCATTAATGTCAACTCTTTGTGTGGCTTAATTTATCATCTCTTCAGAACAGAACATTTAATGTACCTTACCAACACTAATTGTTAGATTAATACATTTCTATTCAGGCAAATTATTGAGTAGAGTTTTTTTTTTTTTTTTTGGAGGGAGCTTTTTATTTAGGGGCAGCCTGAGAAGACAGTACTAAAGGTTCCCAAACCCTGTTCAATAAATTGACCCCTATTAGTGTGTTGTCTGAGTGGGTTACATTATAACTATAAATAAGATTAATTGATAGAGCATTATTAACCTAAGACCATGGGTTATTCAAATTTTTTTTAGTTTTTTTCTTTTTTTCCCCCTGGTATTGAATATATATTTTTTCCTCATATAATATGACCTGATTACATTTTTCTCCCCCTCTACTTTTCAAAGCTCCCTCCCACCTTTCCTTCCATCTAGATCTAATCCCTTTCTGGCTTGCATTAGGAAACAAACTTCTATGAGATAATAATAAAATAAAATACAAAGTAAGATAAAACAAAAATAAACACATTAAAAGTGGAACAAAGTACAAAACAAGGAAAAGAGCCTAAGAGAAAGCACAAGAAATAGAGATCCATGCCTTTTCACATGCAGCAATCCACTATCTAAAGAAATAGAG
>NW_022196913.1:83770137-83873360 GCF_008632895.1 Mastomys coucha
TTCACATGCAGCAATCCACTATCTAAAGAAATAGAGATCCATGCCTTTTCACATGCAGTAACCCACTATCTAAAAGCCACACTATATACACAAAGGGTACAGATAGATAAGAAAAAAATGTATAAATAAAGTAAAATTAAAATTACAAATTAGAAATAAGAAAAAGAAATAAAAATGAAAAGCATTATAAGAAGTATCTGATAAATTTTTTTTCTATTGGCCATGTACTGCTGGGCATGCAGCCTGCCCTGAGAGTAGTTTGTGTCCCCAGTGAAACTCCCTTGGAAAAAACTAAATTTTTATTTGAAAGTAGTTTTTAATTATAAGCTGCTTCTGGGCTAGAGATGGAGGCATGTGATTATTTCTCCTTTCAGGTCTATGCCCCAGCTGGTGCAGATCTGGTGCAGAACCATGCCGGCCTTGTGTACGCTACATCACTTCTCTTAGTTCATCTGTGCTTCCATCCTGTTGACATAGAGGGCCTTGTTTTCTTAGTGTTCACTATCCATCCCCTTTGGCTCTTACGTTCTTTCTGTCTCCTCTTCCACTGGCTTTTCTAAACCATGCAGGGAGAGATTTGATGGGAACATCCCATTTAGGGCTGAGTGTTTCAAGGTCTCTCACTCTCTGCATAAAGTCTGGCTGTGGGTCTCTCAGGTTGTTTCCAACTGCTGCAGGAGGAAGCTTCTCTGTTGATAGCCATGCAAAGCACTGATCTATGAATATTGAAGAATATTATTAGGAGTCATTTTACTGCTACATCGTTGCTGTTGTTTTGGTTTTAGGACAGTAGTATTTGGTTTTAATCTGGGTCCCTCAGTTATCTAGGTTCAGGTTCTTGGTCACCCACACACTTTTGGGTATGTAGGATGGATTCCATCTCATTGGATAGGCCTTCAGGCAAATCATTTATTTATTGGCTACTCCCACAGACTTTGTGCTATCATTGCACTAGCATATCTTAGAGAGGGTACCATTGTTAACAAAGTGTGGCTGAGTTGATGTTTGTGTTTCTCTTTTGTAACTTCTTGTATTTGTAACTTCTTGTATGGGGTTAAGGTGTTATATAGGGACCAGTTTGCCTTTGACATGTTTAATGAGTATAGGCATCGTCTTCAGCAATGGGGACTTGCCAAAAGTTTGTGGAAGAAAGTTATAGTCTTGATAATAGTGTGGATTGATTAGGTTTTCCCATAGTACAGCTTTGGCCAATATCTCAGCTTTATGTAACCCAATCCTGATACTGAAGCAATCATTTGGTGACAAGAGATGGGCAGTTGCATCTTTTTCTATCTCATTATTTTGGTATTTCATTATATTGCCTTCATGTATATATATATATATATATGTATATATACATATACATATATGTACATATGTACATATGCATATATACATATACATATATGTATATATGTATATATACATATACATATACATATATATACACACATACATATGTATATGTATATATGTATATATATGTACATATATACATATATCTACACACATATATAATCTGTTTTATTAGGATTCTATACTTTCTTTCAAATGACCCTTTATTTTACCAATATCTCCTTGTATTCCATTCCTTACCACTCCTATTTTGATCTTCCCATTCCATCAGCCCTTTCTATCTATAATTCTAGGATATAATGAGACATTTAGGCATCCTGTTTGGTTATCTCTGATGGGATGTGACTTTCTCATACTTGTGAATGTCTTGTGAGGTACACATTGAGCATTTTTAAAATAAGCATTGTATGTTGTAGAATTTTTCTTGCTTGGATTGTGGGTTTAAGGGAGGAAGATCTCAGAAGTATATTTATTGTACACAATACTTATGTGGTTTGGATTATAGATGTGACCTTCTGCTTTGTTCGGTGCTTGTCAAAGTCTTTGTCAGGCTTTTGCACTGTAAACCTGCTTTTTTAATATCTATGCTGATATCTTTCTGAGAAAGTCTCTGTATGAAAAATACTCAAGGAATGGCAGGCTCTATTCCCCATTCTCTAAGATGGAATAGCTATATGCATTATTTAGCTTATTTTTTCCTGTATGGTAGAGTTGTTTCTTTTACATCTTTAAATAACTTATTCAATAATTAATATAAGATATCAGGATGGACTCATTGATATTTAAGTTATAGTTAGGGTTAGAATGCAGTAGTACTCTGATTCATTCTGTTGCTTGGAATGGTTTGGCTTTAGTCACTAGGAGATTTTCCATTAGCCAAATTCTATGATCCATTAACTTAGGTATTCAGTGTTTGTTACATTTTAGTTTTGGCAGCTTTTAATTTAATTTTGCTTCTTGTATTTTTCTAGAAACACAAAATCTTCAACCCAAAATTTGTCCTCCCTACAAGATGTGCTGGGACAAAGACAGAACAGTGACAGGGGGATGGCCAACCAATGACTTGCTCAAATTAAGACCCAACCCATGGGGAAGAACCAATCCTTGACTCTACTAATGATACTCTGTTACGCTTGCAGACAGGATCCTAGCATAACTGTCCTCTGAGAGGCTCCACCCAGCATTTGATGGAAACAGGTGCAGAGACCTACAGCTCCAGTAGCCTTATGTACCCATGGGGACTTCCAGAGACTGAGCCACCAAAGAGCATACATATGCTGGACCTAGGCCCTCCTCACACATGTAGCATTGGTGTAGCTTGGTCTTCCTGTGGATCCCCCAACAAATGGAGTGGGGCTGTCCTGAATCTTATACTGCCTATGGATCCTGTTCCCCTACTTGGGCTTCCTTATCTGGCCTCAGTGGGAGAGGATGCCGCTAGTCCTGCAGTGATTTCATGTGCCGGGGCGTGGTGATACTCAGGGATGCCCCCTCATGTATCAGGATGTAAAGTGAATAAATAACTTAATGAGAAATAAAATATTATTGATTCATTTTGTGTATTTTCTGATCAAGGATTAGAATTAATCATTTTTAAGAAATTCTGATTTTTGGTATTTATTTATTTTTTTCAGAAAAATATCATTAGAAACCAATATTGGTCACTAGGCATACTCAGTCACTGAGATGATGTTTCTTTGATGTCTTTTTATTCAACAGAACCACAAAATAAATAAGGCCATACATTTTTTATAATACATATGAATAGTATATGTTTATAATTTTCATAGCATTGTGTTAAACATGACTTTACATGTCCAACTCCAACCCCAATCACATGGTTCATTCCAAAATCCTCATCTTGCTCACTTCTGACAGTGAGGAACCTTGCTCAAACTAGACATTATCCACTTATTTAATAATAATTAAATTATAACATACATATGTGTTAAACACATAATAGTAGTTACCACTTACTATTTACTAGTCTCACACACAAAAAAAGTTAAAGTCCAACCATTGTATCTTTATCTTTATTTTGTTTTCTTATATACAGATTCTCTTATAACAGTCTGGATCCCTTCCTGGGATCATCTAATATTCTATATATACTTATTTATATTATATATAACTATATATGTACTTTTATTTATATTATACATATTTTATTTATAGTATATATTTTCTTTTTAAAAGTATATTATAAACTATATATTATACATAAATCATATATTTTTACATATAAATTATAATTTTCTTTCTTAAAATATATTACAAATAGATTTTATTTATATATTCCATATAATTACCAATACTTTTTTTGTGTTGTGTAGCCTTATAGTGATAAAAATTCCATGCACTCCATATTTCAATATATATTCCATGCATCTACTATTATCATATCATACAAAATAAGTTCACTGTTGGGGAACCACTGTCTTGTATGTCTTTTTCCCATCCTCCATATTTAAGTTAAGGTAACTACTGATTATTCTGTTGTCTGTATAGCTTTGCATTTTCCAGGATTTAATTTAATTGGGATCTGAAAATTATGCATTTTGAATGTTATTTAAATTCACATTCTTCAACATACTTCTTTCTATGTAGTAGCTTCTCTTTAAGGTTAAATAAGATTCCATTTTATTGACACACCACAGTTTATTTTCACATTTACCTATTGAAGAATATGTTAGTTGTTTTTGTTTTTTTAGTGATATAAATAAAGCTGATACAAATGTTTGCATTCAGATTGTATGTATTAAACATTTTAAATAAGTTTTGATAAACATCTAGAGATGTGATTGTTGGTCATATGATAATGCTATATTTTTCATTTTAGCTATGAAATTGCCAGTTTTCCTTTATGTGTGGCTGTTTAAATTCCCATCATTATGAACACAATGCCCCTATTAATTCAACATTTTTACCATCTGCTATGGCATCCTTGAAGTGTGAGGCAGTATCTCATTAATAGTGCTTTAATTTTGAATACCTTCATGACAAGTAATGTTGAATATTTTCCCATGGATAAGTATATTAATTGATTTTATTTCAACTAGGTAGACTTGATTAGGTTATATTGTTAGATGTTTAGTCAAATGAAATGCTAGATTTTTATTTGAAGGTAGTTTTAATAGGACTAATATTCAAATTAGTAAATTCCCAGGAAAGTATGCATGACAGATTGTCTGTCTCCCAATAGTTCCTGTTGTATACACGCACCACATCCATACACACCCTGCTGGCTTTGTTCATCTGAAGAACACAGATTAACACAATAGCTATCTGTCCTGGTTTTAAACATCCATGAATGCACTGGTAAATAAATTCAAATAACCCTGAGTGATTGTGACACTATAAATTCACTGACACACACACACACACACACACATACACACACACACACACACACACTTTTTATCTTTGCTAAAAGCCCATGTTTTAGCTTTGCTTTTCAATTTTGAGTACCTCTTATCTCTGCTCAAACTCAGATATTCTGGACTCCTATCTCAAGTCTAGAACAACAATATTGGAGGTTCCTTTTGTTATGTTGCTGACTGACCCCAGGACCTCATATACACTACATCATGTGACATCATGTGACATCATGACATGAAGAGAAGGGAGGTCCTGCAGGATGTGGTTTCCAAGGACTCGCCTTGGTTTGGAGAGATGTTATAAGAGAAGTGGTATCTGGGAGTTGAAAACAGAGGACTCAACTTAAATTGTGGATCTGAGCTGACAACCTATGCTCTTCTGGAGACAGGTTTTCAACTTGTTTTTTCTCTCTGGACAGTTCTCTCCCTCTCTCCACTCCCCCCCCCCCCCCTCTCTCTCTCTCACACACACACACACACACACACACACACACAAACACACACACACACACACATTCTGCTTGAGACAGTTCTCCAAGCAGTTCTCTCTTACTATCCTAAAAAATTCTCTGGATAACTCATGTCCTGCAGACCATAAGCCCTGTCTTTTATTTTACATATCAATCCAGTCATTTACTTTAGGTTCTCTTTTGAATACTCAAAAGGATCAGCATGTGGTGAGCCCAGTCCCTTAATTCTTAGGAGACAGCAAGCATATATTTTCTTTTAACATTGCAAAAATAATTCAGAGATCTGCTTGACTCTGTTAAACAAAGACATTAAGCTAGCTGGGTGAGACCTTATCCTGAAATTACCATTTCTAACACACCTGGGTCTAACCTTGTTCTGTCCCAGGCTGATCCTGAACTCAGGAATTTGTCTGTCTTTGTAAGCATAAACAAAAAAAGGAAATCGCTGCCATGAATATTTAGTTTTAATTATAATATTACCAGGGATGAAAAATATAGTCACAGTACCATTATAATCTTAAAAGAGCACACAAAGTTAGTAAAACTTGCTTTCTTATAACACTTATCTACTTTACCAATAGAAGGTACAATTTACTTGCAGTAGCTCACAAAAAGTAGTAAGCTATGTTCGCATGAAGCCAGGTGATGAATTCTTCCCATGATGAATGGAATCATGTACCATGAAACCAAGAGATAAAGATGAGAAAGTCTTTTATCTAATACATGTTTTCAGCACACACTCTGTATGTCCTTGTCTCATTGCTTCCACAGCCCACTGCAGTGCCGTTTGCAGTGCTTGCTCAGGACTTGTAGCCTATCTTCCAGTTTCAACTCCTTTATCTAACCTGTCCCACCCCAGTACAGCCCTTTCACATCCAGCTCATCCCATCCCAGGCTACTTTACCTACTGTATTTTTTCCCATCAACTTTATTAAAAGTAGTAATGGTCATAAGTCAATAAATTTAAGACTCATTAGTGATTTACTCTACAGCTGAAAGTCAATGTCTTCTATGCATTAAAATGATGTATATTGTCTTCAAATACTGGACTAAGGTTTATGTGACCATTGATAAGAGAGATCTCATTTGGTGTTAAAAAGAGAATTCAGATAAATGGCATTATTGTATAGATAAAAAATAACTCCAGAATTTATGTTAATTTAATAAAAAAATAAGTTTTATCTAAAAAAAACATGTGATTTGATCTTGAATATATGTGTTTATTTTATTTCATATGAGATTCTTTGATTTTCTTTCTTCTTTAAATTTGGGAGGAAGGCAGAAAAAAAACCCTATTTTTAAACTATCCTTGCCAGTTCTGTTATGGATTGGACAAATTATACCTCAATACTTTTCTCCATGCTATAAATTAACCTGCTCTTATAGCACTGGTTAATTAGCTTATCTTTGTGTATTTAAAAGTCCTTGTGAAAGTGTCATACACAATGAAGTGATTGTGTTTTGCTCTGTGTTTTACAAGATAGTTCTAAAAACTGTGTCAGCACTATGTAAAAGATGATTTTGCTAATTAGATTTGCATGTATAGCTGTTGAAAACTCTCTGAAGATATATTTATAGTACAATATAATGGATAGTGTATGGAAAATAGGATGTTATTTGTGCACTGAAGTTTTGGGATTAAACAAATTGTTTTCTTTGGTTTCGTTACATTTGTATAAGTTTTTTTATTGATACCAATCATTATTATTGTTTTGAGACAGGACCTTGAAACCATATATGTAGACTACTCTGTCTTTGATCTCAGACTTTTACCTTGCCTCAGCCTTCTGAATACTGGGCTTATACAGGCATTAGCCTGGCTTGTATGTATAGACGTTTTTCTTTTTACTGGTGTATTCCTGGAGATTGAATAGAGAAAGGGTCTTGCTGATTCTAGGCAAGTGTTATGCTCGACACATGTAAATGTGTAGCTCATTATTATTTTAATTATATATGAAACCAGTGTTTAATACTCACACTAGGGTAATTAATATTTCCATATCTTCAATTATTAAAAGAAGTTTGACTAGTATATATTATATATGCTTTTGGGGGCACACTATACTTCAATCCATGAATCTCCTCAATGCTATCAAAGCACAATAGTAAACATTTCATCCTTATGTTCTTACTTTGCATGGAGATGCTTGCATTTCCTTACATTTTGTTATTTACAACATAGATAATAGAACCATGTGAACTATAGTTGTTACAATATGCTGTAGAACCCAAGGATTTATTGCTTCAACCTCTGGGCTTTGGTACCTTTACTTAGCCTCCAACCAATCCACTCCACCCTCTTAAGAATGGTCTAGTAACCACTTCCAACACTCTCATCAACTTTCTCTGACATCTACATCTGAGACAGCATTTTACATCCATCTTTCTGCATATGACTACCCAATTAACAATGAGTTACAGAGCTAAACAGAGAGTTCTCAAAAGAATAAACTAAAATGATTGAGAAACATTTAAATGTTCAATATACTTAGCCATCATAGAAATGCAAATCAAAACTACTTTAAGATTTCATCTTATACCAATCAGTGTGTCCAAGATCAATGGAGTGAAAAAGCATCCAGGATGTAGAGGAAGAGGAACACTCATACATTTATGGTGGGAGTATAGACACTATGGAAATCATTGTGACATTTCATCAGGATTTAAATAGATCTGTTTCAAGATCCAGCTATAAAACAGATACACTTGCTCAACCATTTTCATTTCTAGTCTATTCATAATTGAGAGCCTCTTACCTTCCAGGTCTCTGGTAAATTCTGGAGGGTCCACTCAAGCTACTACCTACCAAGGTTTTCATTCTTTCTGCTGGCTCTCGGGGCTTCAGTCCTTTTCCCCCACCCAATACCAGATCATGTTCCACTCTTCCCCATCCCCCACCCTGTCCCCTTTCTCTCCTAGGTTCCTCCCTTTCTTCTCCCTTGTGATTGCTTTCTTCTCTCTCCCAAGTGGGACTAAGGCTGACTCATTTGGGCCCTTCAGATTGACCTTTTTGCGAGTTCTGTGGACTGTATCTTGGATATTCTGTACAGTTTTTTTTTCTGGCAAATATCTACCTGTTAGTGAGTAAATACCATGAATGCCCTTTAGGGTCTGAGTTACCTCACTCAGGATGATATTTTCTAGTTCCATCCATTTGCCTGCAAAACTCAGGATGTCCTCATTCTCATTCTTAATAGCTGAGTAGTATTCCATTGTGTAAATGAAACACATTTTCTGAATCCATTCTTCTACTGTGGGACATCTGGGTAGTTTCCAGCTTCTAGCTATCACAAACAAGGCCTCTATGAACAGTGGAACATATGTCCCTGTGGCATGGTGGGATATCTTTTGGGTATATATATTCCCAAGAGTAGAATTGCTAGGTCTTCAGGTAGATCTATTTCCAATTTTCTGAGGAACTTCCAGATTGATTTCCAGAGTGGTTGTATCAATTTCCAATCCCAACAGCAATGGAGGAGTGTTCATCTTTCTCCACATCCTCTCCAGCATGTGTTGTCATCTCAGGTTTTGATCTTAGCCATTCTGATTGGTGTTAGGTAGAATCTCGAGGTCATTTTGATTTGCATTTCTCTGATTACTTAGGACTTTCAACATTTCATTAGATGCTTCTCAGCCATTTGAGATTCCCTCTGTTGTAAATTCTCAGTTTAGTTTCTATATCCAATTTTTAGATTGACTTTTTGGTGGTTAGCTTCTTGAGTTCTTTATATGTTTTAGATCTTAGCCCTCTACTGCAAGTGGGGTTAGTGAAGTTTTTTTTTTTTTCTTTTTTCCAATCTGTATGTTGCCGATTTGTCTTATTGACTATGTGCTTTGCTTTACAGAAGCTTTCCAGTTTCATGAGGTCCCATTTATCAATTTTTGATCTTAGAGCATGAGCCATTGGAGATCTGTTTAGGAAATTTCCCCCTGTGCCAATGAGTTCAAGGCTCTTTTCTATTTTTTCTTCTATTAGATTGAGTGTATCTGGTTTTATGTTGAGGTCCTTGATGCATTTGGACTTGAGCTTTGTGCAAGGTACAGTAATTGCCAGTAATTGGAAACAATCTAGAGTTCTGTCAATGTAAGAATGGATAAAGAAAACATGGTAATTATACAATGAAATATTACTTACCTGTTAAAAAATCAAAGACTTGGAATTTTTAGGTAAATGGATGGAGCTAGAAAATTCATCTTGAGTGAGGCAACTCAGACCCAGAAGGACAAATATGGTATGCATTTGCTAATATTTTAGATGTAAACTCTTAAGTCAATGCTGACCAAGCTATTACCAATGGAAGGACAGAAGTTAGGTAGAAAGTAAGAGAATTAGGGGAAGAGATTTATGTACTTATGGATTAATGGGGGTTGGGTGGCTTCACTGTGAGAATCAGAGAAGGGGAAGCACAAGAGGAACAGAAGAAGGAATATGGAGAGGGACAACTAAAACTCAGGGCCATTTGAGGAGCTGTGCAGAAATCTAATACAGTATAAGTTTCATAATATACATAAATTATTTGTAGTATTTGTTTCTATAGTATATATATATATATTATATTCATATTAATATATGAAGGTATTCTAAATGAAATTGGCAAAAAGAAAATGTAGATAAAGCTTTAACTGAACAAGTGAAGCTTCTAGTAGTGTGAATGTGTTACCTCTAAATCAAATTGTGAGTCAAAGGCATTCCATGGGAACTCACAAACAATCCAGTCTGTTGCGAATACTATTGATAGCTCTCCAAAAACAGTGGGGTTCTATTACTGAAGGCAACACCTGCAGAATTCATTGAACATAGAGAAGTCAAGCTACTACCTACATAGAGTTTTCACCACTGCAAACTAGTAGTCATGGTTAGGTATTTTGCAGACTACCAAAAGAGAGAGGTGAACACCAATCGAAGACAAAAATGACTTTGATCTACTTTACTGACATGCCTGGAAGATATGCTGTTGTAATAGTGGCAAAATGCTTATGAGAGTAAGCATCTGATTCCTTATTTGAGTTAAGGCCCACTCCATAAGATGAAGCACATGCTGCCAAGAACCTGAGACCAGATAGTGACCTAGGGGAAAACTATATACTGCTGCTCTGTTGAAGGTACATAGCAATACAATGGCTCTTAATAGCATTTTGCTATATTTGTAAATCAGTACCTTGCTCAATCATCATCAGAGAAGCTTCCTCCTGCAAAGAATGAGAGACCTTGGAACACTCAGCCCTAAATGGAATGTCTCCATCAAACCCTTCCTCTCAGGGAGTAAGGAACTCTGTGGAAGAAGGGAAAAAAAGTGTATAACAATCAGGATGATGGAAGACACCAAGAAATTAAGGCCTTATAGATACAACAGGGCTGGTGCACAAATTAATTTCTTATATGTCAGAGATTATGTCAGGTCTTACAGGGCCTTCACTGTTCTGCACCAGATGAAGTCCTAGAACTGAAAGAAGTAAATATTTGTGCCCATCCTTAAACCCAGAATTGATGTCCAATTGATGGCCACTCGTAAATAAAAAATTATTTTTCGCCAAAGGAGTCTCATGGGAGGGGGGCAGCAGGAATGAACCTCTCTTAGTGGTAGGATCCATGTTTAGCAGTGTCGGGCTATGGGAAGCAGAGGGATCCTGCTCCAGGGGTGTGGTGGGGGGACATCTGGAGCTGACTCAGGGGTCCCGGGGCCTGAGCAGAGGCAAGGACTGTCAAGTTCTCAGACTCTTGGGCACCCAGATGTTGTTTGATGGGGTGGAAGAGCTTAGAATCTAGCCTAGGCTGAAGGGGAAAAGAGGGGAGGAGCATCCTTGGCTTGTTCAGTGGCAGCTTGGTTTGGTGGAGGTCATGGCTAGCAGTACTGAGAGGCCTTCTGCCAGAGATTAGCGGCCAGCTCTTTAGATGAAAGACTGTCCCTTTGCTCCCCATGGTGGATTCCAATGAAAAGAGACAATCCATGGTTTTAAGGCATTTACTGTCATGGCGGAGAGTGGTGATGAGAAAACCATACCCCACTTTCTCAGGATGGGCCTGAGGTTAAAAAACTTTTGTTGGGAGGAGTGTCTGGGAAGAGGAGTTTATTGGCTAAGCCCTTGAGACCTTAAGGTACCTCATTAAAATGGAGATCTGTCTTGAGGCTATGTGACCTATACTCATGTTTTCTACTTGTGGAGAGGCTTAGGGCATTGATTTTGCCTGACTGATGGCCACAGAATTATGGAGAGCTGCGGCCTCATGTCAGGGGCCTGGTGTCCAGGAGTGTGGCAAAATGCCTACCATTCCTTGCAGGATCACCTGCTGGGTCACCGGAGTTTCAAACCTAGCTCAACCAGAAACCAGGCTGCCTTTCACGGTTCCAAAGCTCTTTATCTCATTATGCTAACTGAAGAGTGTTTTTGCTGTTGTTATTTGTTGTTTTTGTTTTCTACTTTTCCTATTCTTTGTGAAAATATTGTGTTTTCTGGGAGCTTTTGTGGGATTTCTGAGCATGCAGGTGAATATGTATGTCTTTGCATCTATATATGTTTCTTGTGTCTTTCCTTTTTGGGTTCTTCTTGTCTGGTTGTTTCATCATATTCAGATTCATTTGATCTTATTTATCTTATTTTAATTTATTATTATTGTTTAGAGTCCTGTTTGTTTTCTAAGGAGAGACAAGCAAAGTGTGGATCTGGAAGGGAGGGGGAAGGGAGAGGAACCAAAATAAGTAAAGAGGAGCAGAGAGGAACTGTAATAAACAGGCAGAGGAGAAGCTATAACCAGAATATATAGTATGAAAAAATCTACTTTCAAACTTTTTGATAACACATTTATACAGTTATTATAAAATTTGCTATAATTAGAAATATAAAAAAGTTTTTTTTTTTCTTTTGAGACATGCTTCCTCTGTGTAATAGCTCAAGCTATCCTAGAACTCACTTTGTAGATCAGGCTGGTTGGAAACTCATAGAGATATACCTGCCTCTGTCCTCCCACCAGACCCCCGCTGACTAAGGGTTGTTGTGATTAAGGGTCTGATCATTGCTAACTGTATACATGCTTATTTTGCCTCTAATGAAGATATATTGTGCCATTACTATATGTCAATTATGAACTTAAAATATTAAAAAATAAATTATATTTGTATGCATGCGTTTTTTTTAAACATTTTCATTGATTGACATTTGAAGAAAAAATGCATAACAAATTGCTAAATACTAATGCGAATCAAGAAGCTGTGAGTTCTGCTTGAGGTATAAGAAGGTTTTCACTTGTACATTATTTGTGCCTTTGCTTTCTTTTTAATGGCTGTGGTCAAGGTAGTACTGTTGTCTGTAAAACTCTTCTTCCTTTTTAACTTTAGAAGTTAGGCCTGCTGAAATGAATTTTTCTACACAGTTTCCATAGCAACTCTAACTGTCTTTTATTTTCACATGTACTATTTAGAATGAGTTGACAATGATAATTATAGACCCGTTAGAAAACATTTGCTGTTCAGCAAAGACAGGAGTAACGATGGGGTTTCAGAAATATTGCCCTAGTTTGGTGAAACTGAAATTACTTTTTCAAGATTTGGTTTTCTTAATCATATAGCTGAAATTCAAACTAGTGAATTAGGATGCTGAAGTGATTAATGATGAATATCAAGAAACATGTCTCTGCCTCAAATTCCAAAATCACATTTGTTAATGAGCTTTTATTTATCATTTAGTTTTTCACTTATATACATTTCTTTACCCATCTGTCAAATCTTCTTTAATTCAATTATAACTGCTTTTGATATACTTTTTTTGCAATTCTCAATTTTTCTTAGAGTATAAGTCTTTGTTTAAAAGGTGAAATAAAATTTCACATAATTTGGAGTACCCTCTGAACTGTGGATGATGAAAAAGAAATTGTAAAGTTAATTACTGCCCCTGTTTCTTCAGCTTTAGTTGCATTGTATACTTCAAAGCTAAATATATTTATTTTATTCTTTGGACCTACAAAAATTGATAGGCAAACAGGAAAGGAGTTTTGAGCCATTGAGTCAATAAATTACCCATTAAATCATTGTCATGCTGAGTGTGGTATGAACAGTTCAGAAAAGAAGAAAATAGGATTTAGAATGTTTTGAAAATTCCTCTGCTATATCATTTTTAAGCCATTCTTTTTAATAACAAATGAAAATAGTAATACTGTGCACTATAACTAAAGACTATGTACTTTAGAACATAATAACAACTTTTAAATGTGTTCTTTGTCGGGACAAAAAAGGATTGTACACATCCACCAGAAGATGACTGAAATTTTCTTTATCATTCCTTTAGGATATCAGGTGTAGAGAGGGACATGATGTGCTGTGATTGGGTTCTATGAAGTAGTGGGAGAGGGAAGGGATGATGAACAATTAAGAGGTCAACAGCAGTAGGGGGTTGGTGCATTCACCTACTTTTTTCTCCTAAGCTACTCCTTAGAGAGGCTCATGTGATTCATGAAGAAGCTGGGATTGAACATGCCTTCAGAAAAGCTGGTGAGCCACATGAATTTACTGACTATGAAGCAAAGAAAACACACTACTTGGACCTCTTCTTTTTGGGTGGACAGAGCTCATAGCCTATGTGAGCTGTCAATTTTATTCAGAAACAATGCAGTCCTATTTCTAAAAGTCTGGACTATCCTCAATGGCTACCATTGATGGAGACCCCATCATCAATGTGATTGCAATGTCTTAAAAAGTCTTTTATACAAAGTGCCTTGATACTAGCTACTAATGTACTCTTATTTCAAAAACTCCTAACCACTCCCCAAAGTTTATATAGTCCTTCTTAACCCTGCCCAATAAAGAGAGCTGTAACACTGAAAAAAAAATCTTTCATAGCAATCTTTTCTCTATCATCATCAAAGCTGCCCCATCTGTGCTATGATCTCAAGATTCTTATCAACTTTTTGTCATTTTGTTGTTCACATGGTCACTTTCAAAACATACCTTGAATATATTAATAATTATTTGTCTTGATCACCTTCTTAAAGGACTGTAATTTAAATATTTGGGAGAAATATCAACATTTGTAGATCTAACATGTTATTTGTGAGGTATTTATTAAATATCTGCTGAATACATACAAACAGTAAGAGGAGTCTAGTCTTAGCATTGAAATATAAGAGTTGACTAAGTATCAGCGATATTTATGTCACAAATCATATTATTTTATCAAATGAAAAATATAAATAAAAAGGATTTGGGTATAATGGACCATCTCAGAAAGAAGAGATGGTGATAGTAAAGAAGGGTAAAATTAGGTAGCTGTGCAGGGATATGAGTCAAGTGAAAGAAGTGTTTCAAGGAAGTGTCTATAATTAACCTGTGAAGTACTGCTGGAGGAGCAATATGAAACCTGAACATTGATGACTGAAGTTATCAGTGATAGGATAATTGCTGGTCATAGGAACACTGCTTCTACAAGCGATGGACTAACAGAAGACTAATGGGTGGATTTTCAAGAAAGAAAAAGAAACATTATGAAAATGGAAGGACTGGATATAGAAATTGCTGCCAAGGTTTTTCATAAAGGAGAGCAGAAAATTACATGCATTTTAGATCATGAAAGATCCAGAGAGGTTATTTGTTCATGTTTTTTCTTTTGTTGTATTAAAATGGGAACACTAAAACACATTTTTATGCTCATTAGATTTTCATGGGAGAAGGGAGAAGCAATGATCTTGTGGGAAAGAGGGAAAGAGTTCCTGAGGAAATCCCCAGAACTGTGGGGCGAAGTGAGATGGGCAGGTTGACTCTTGTAATAGAAAGGCAGAAATAAAAAGAACAGATGGAGGTGGGTGACTAAGTGTGGGTGCTGGTTCTTGTAGAATGTCTCCTCGATGATTCAATTTTATCAGTGAAAGAAGAATCAAAGGGAGGTGTTAGCAAGTTCCACTTATTTTCAGTGTGATTGGGCACAAGGAGGTACAGTTTGATTGCCCGGAAACCCAGGAATCCAAATGGGGTTGCTGACATGAATGTAAAAGGGAACAGGCAGCAACATCACTGCCTTCTATAGCTATGACTTACTCTACAGAAGATGATAAAAGTAGGCGTTGGATTGGATTCAGTTGGGATAGGGCAGCCCTGATGGAATGATGGAAAGCAGGGCAGTGGAGGCAAAGGACGGAATAAAGAACTGACTATAGTATATGTGAAGTTAGGACAGGAAATTGTCAACATCCACATTATTTTATTACCCTTAAATTATTCCATTAAACAACTGCCTATGGGGCTTATTGATAATGTTCTCCTTATATATTTTTCTTACATATATCACCATGGCTTATAGAGGTGATTGGAGGTTCTTTGTAAAGGGCTGTCATTGAAAGAGTCATTGGAACACTGCACTTTTTTTAACCTATTCTTGCACTAAAATTGAAGGACTGATAAGATGAAAATTGATGCCTGAATTTTTCAGAGGAATAGGATTTTTATGCTAGTGAAACAAATGTATCCAAAGATAGTGTTTTTTTTTTTAGACAGCTTGGGTTAGCATACATATTTTTCTATAAGAGCTAATCAAAGGATTATAATAAAAGTGACACTTTTTCAGAACAAAGCTTTTGATCTCATTGAACTCCATTGTGCATTCTACCTACAGCTTATTACTATTAAGTATTTAATCGATCCATAGGTCATGTCTTGAATATTTATATGTAAATGTATGAGAGAAATGGCAAAACAGGAATGTGATGTGATTCCTGGTAGGATATTTTAAAATATTTTAAAAATATTCAAACATTTCACAGAGTGCATTCAAAAATTTTTGTTATATTTTATTTAGTGTGCGTGTTTGGGGGACATGAGTACAACACAGGAGAGTACATGGATATAAAAATATAACCTTTTAGTGTTAGTTTTTTCTTGGCATCACCAGGGTTCCAGAGTGTTCCACTCAGTCATTGGTCTTGGCATCAGATGCCTTTATCTGCTCATCTATGTCGCTGGTTATTAAAAGTAACAAGCTCACCTAAGCAATTGTATTTTAAAGAATTTAAAACTTTTAAATGTTTTTGCAAATGTCTGGATCTTGACAAAATTTATATAGTTAACAAGCCATACTTGCAGAAAATATTTTAGGATGTTCCGTGACTATGGGAGTACATGAATGAATGCACATATACATATAATTTTTATAGTAAAATCTTAAGTACTGATTTTTTTTCTAAGGAAAATCTATATTTATGCCATAAAAGGTGCAAGTTCTCCTATAACTGTCCTTGGGAACACAAACCCATGTCTGAGAATGCTTCTTTTTTTTTTTTTTTGGTTTTTTGAGACAGGGTTTCTCTGTATAGCCCTGGCTGTCCTGGAACTCACTCTGTAGACCAGGCTGGCCTCGAACTCAGAAATCCACCTGCCTCTGCCTCCCAAGTGCTGGGATTAAAGGCGTGCGCCACCACCGCCCGGCCTGAGAATGCTTCTTTTATGGCATAGTGAGTGCCTAGGGAAGCCCAGCAATATGAATTTAGGGTAATTTTTTTCAGAGTCAGGTAAATTAATATTTCTCTGACTTTTTCATCTAATTATTGTGTGGATTTAGGTGAGTTTTGATATCCTAGTATCTCATATTTGTTATTTTTCTTTACCACTCATCATTGAATAGGATATTAATATAAAAGAACTGAGATTGGTTTAATTACCAAATGATCTCTAGTACCCAATAATCATTGTGTTTTAAGTAATTATTTGTTGAATTAATAGATAGGTATAAAGGAAGGGACTAGGGGATAGTGATGGATATCCATAAGAATGGAAAATAGAATAGATAGCTGTGGATGGATTGAGTGGGGCAGGAATTGAGAAGAGCAAATGAGAGGAAAGGAGCTCTAACTGGAAGTCTCACATCACCAAATGAAGCCAGGAATGTATTACATCTAATGTATTTGTTGGCTGAAGGGGCCCCATGGGAACCTCCAGTAACCCAGCCTATTATCAAGGTTTTTGGCTGCGATCCACAAACTGGGAGTAAGGTTTTGTAGTTGAAGACAACAACTACACTATTCACTGAACACAGAAAAGTCAAGCTGGTGCCTATCCAGTGACATCACTACTATGAACTAGTGTGTATGTTACTAGAAGGTACTTGTGCACAAGCCAAAGGAGAAATATAAACATCAATTGAGCTACAGTATCTTCAGAAGTGCTAGTGCAATAGTGGCACAAAACTTGTGGGATTAACCAACTGTCTTAGGGTTTCTATTGCTGTGAAGAGACACCATAACCATGGCAACTCTTACAAAGGGAAACATTTAATTAGATCTGGTGTACAGTTCAGAGGTTTAGTCCATTATCATCATGAAGAAAACATAGTGGCATGCAGGCAGACATGGTACTGGAGAGGTAGCTGAGAGTTGTATATATTGATCCACAGGTAGCAGGAAAAGACAGTGAGCTGGTAGACCTGGTTTAACTTTCTGAGACTTCAAAGCCTATCTCCAGTGACACACTTTCTATGACAAGGCTACATTCACTTCATGAAGGTCATACCTCCTAATAGTGCCACTCCCTATGGGTCTATGTGGTTCACTTTTATTCAAACTATCATACCAACCATATCTGATTTGAATTAAAGCCTACTCCATGAGATGTAACCCATCCCTAACACTACTTGAAGGTCAAGAACCAGAGACCAATAATCCAAAAACCTAAGGGGAACAACAAAAACTACTGTTCTACTTAAGGAGTATAGCAAAAAAAAAATGACTTCTAAGACATATTGCTATATTCATAATTTTGTGCCTCATTCAGTCATCATCAGAGAAACTCCATCTTGAGGACTGAAACAAATACAAAGACCAACAGCTAGATAATGTTCATAGTGCAAGAGACTTTGATACACTCAGTCCTAAATGGATTATCTCCATGATATCCCTCTCCTCCAGAGCTACAAAATCCTGTGGAAAAGAGTCAGGGAGATTGTAAGAACCAAAGGGTATAGAGGGACCAAAGCTCTCTAAGCACAGCAAGACCAATGCCCAAATGAACACAGAAAAACTGTGGCAGTGTACATAGAGCATGACTAATTCTGCACCAGGTGGGGTCTTCGAGCCAAGAGGAGACTTTAACACAACCCTCATCCCTAACAGGGAAGTTATCTCCAGTTTATAACAACTCACAAATGAAAACTCAGTTCTTTCCATTTGTTGTCTACTAGGAATACAAACCCAATCATAAGCAGTAGATAGCCAAAACAAACAAAAAAACTTAGTGGCTTCTTTTGAGATTCTTTGTCAAATAATGTCTTGTCGAGGATTTTTTTTTTTAAATTGTTATTTATTGTAACCTTAGAAGTACTTTGTGCCTCTACCATGGCATCCATTAGTGAGTTTTTATTGGCTTTCTGTGTGTGCAAGTGTGTGTGCCTCTTCTTCTATATATGTTTCCTGAGCTTCCCCCTCTTTCTTCTGTTTTTTTTTTGTTCTAAATATATTATTATTATTATTATTATTATTATTATTATTATTTAGGTGTCTGTGTTTTCTAAAGGAGAGACAGAAAAGTTGTAGATTTCAATTTGAAGGGAGATGGGAAGGCTCTCATAGGAGTTGAGAGAAGTGAAACCATAATCAGAATGCATTATATAAAAACTTGATTCTCAATAAAAGTAGAAAAGATTATATTTTTAAAAAAACTCATGCCATGAAAATTTGTTCAGATTTTAAGCATGCACATTAGAAAACGGGAGGAGGTATTGCCTCATTTCTGTGGTAAATATTATTATTTCATATATCTAAATTAGGAATGTACTTAGAAACCATGACATCATAAAAATGATTGGCACCTTTCTTGCTTGCTTGGTAGTTTGTAATCAAGTAAGATGCCTTAAATACAATTGAGGAAGTATGTAGGCACACCTTAAACAGAAAATTGCAAATTATCAGACCATATATTAAGACAAAGGATTATCTTTTTCACTTTTTGAGGCAGGGTCTTACCATTCCTTGAGGTGTCCTTGAACTTGCTGTTCGGATTAATCTGACCTAGAATGTGCTATGCAGTAGAATTGGCCTTAAGTTTACATGTCTTCTGGTTTGGCTTTCAATGTGCTGTGATTTGGAGCTTGCATTACCATCCAGGATTTAAAGGAAACTGTTATTCAATGCTTATTTACCATCTATATCAGCCATGACCTCTTCTACGTGCTTTTCCTAATTCTAGTCTCAGTGAAGTTTTGATATTGCAGTTTTTCTGCACATATGCATATGCATTTCATGTATATTTGCTTTTATCAATAGGAAGGGTAAGATTCTATCCCAGAGCCAATTTTATTTAATTTTTTAGGAACTTCATTGCATATATCAAGAAAGTAGGCAGTCAGGGAATCCTTTGTTAAACTTTTGAAAATATTATTTACTATAATATTTAGAACTAGGGTTGTATTTTAGCTTTAAAACTTTTCAGTTTAATTATGTGTCACAATGTCTAGGCATTGTAGTATTACTATAAATACCAAAGAAGTGCTTGTGACATCTGAACATTTGTTATTTACCTCAATAGTCAGAAAGCTTCTCACAATATTTTTTTTAAACAAATATAAAGATCTTCAAGTTCATCTAATGATGTCATCCAACATATTTCCACTTATGAAAAGACTATCTAATCTTTTTGATGAATAAGTTTAGGATCTTTACTACTTCAGTTTTACATATTCATGATTTTGAAAGCATAGCTTAAATAATTCATCCATAATGAGATGTTTTATAAATCATTTAATTTTCCCAGAGAGCTATGCTGCGCTCTTCTTTACACATCACACTCAGCTGGGATGATGAGGCTGTCTGGGCACTTGAAGCCTCACCTACTGCACCTACTGCTACTACTTCCTCTTACAACTGGACTGATGAAGGGCAGAGCTCGGTCCATTTGGACCCAGTGACTTGTACTTGATGGAAGATGAGGCACTCACTATGGCTACTAAGCTTCAGTGTTGGATTGCAAAGCTTATCTTTATATTCAGTGGCTTTAATTGATAGAGAAAGAAGGAACTTATTTGAAGAATATCTTTTAAATGGCAAAAAGACTGTCATTGTGTTTTTAAATGTTCAGTCATTCTCCCACCCTTCTGGACTGTGGAGTTCAACTTCCATTAATAACAGAAAATACAGTGCTGCTGAAAGCCCAAGAATAATGACACACGAATCTTTAAATTTTGATATGTGAATTTGTATTAATTGATATTTGAAAATTCAGATATGTGTTTCCTTTCCCAAATTGAGTTTGGTTGTATTAATTGGCTATGTTGAAGACCTGTGTCAAAATAATCAGTAGTTGCTATAGGAGATGTTAAATATTCTAGGATATCAATACACCAGAAAGAAGATGAGCAGCGCTCAAGAAAATCATCATCAATATACAGATATCCATAGCAGCAAGGCTTCATCAATCCAGTCAAATGTACAGAGGTTTTGTAAGTAATATGAAGGTAAACTTAAAACCAGAAATCATCTCCACCACTGCTTCTAGTACTTGCTCTCTCCCTGCCCTTTAATCGAAGCATCTCCATGATGCTCCGGGCGTAGACATCCCTCAGGTTAACACTAATATATGAGTCAGTGGCTATATTCTTGGTAAGCTTCTTGAGAGCTTCACGTTGTCTCACAGCTGCTTCCTTGAGTTTCAAGGTGAAGTAACAAGCAGAGAATCTATCATTAATAATGGCAATAGGCAAGGCCAAGACAAGGATTCCTGATAGAATACACATGAAGGCCACGATTTTGCCTGTGGTGGTGTCTGGTCTAATGTCCCCATATCCTACAGTAGTCATGGAAGTTGTGGCCCACCACCATGCACAAGGAACACTTGTGAAGGTTGTATCAGGAATGCTTTGCTCTGCAAAATATTCTATTGTTGAAAATATAGAAATCCCCACAGATAGAAACAGAAGCAGTAGGCCAACTTCTTCATAGCACTGGGTGATTGTCATCCCAAGTGAGCGCAATCCTGCAAGAGAAGAGGTGCTGTCAGGAATAAGCATTCTTTTGCTTCTCTCCTTCCCCTCTCCCTCTCTGCAATCCACCCACATGCATGGTCTGCATAACTAATATGATGAGCAATGTTCTGGGGATACAATGAAGACTAAATTATGACTACTGGTTCCAGAAAGCTTATAGTCTTGTTGGTAAGGATGTGTTTAGAAGAATAAAGGCAACTGTTTAAGTACATTCAGTCATTTACTTGTAAAATCATTGAGTTCATGCTCTTTCTGTATTTTTAATGTGAAAAATGAGGCTGTCATACATGTGTTTATTACTTCATGTGAGTAAAGTCCTTTGCAGGGATGCATGTGGAGAGCTCACTTGATCAAACCTGCTCACAGTGTATCATTTCAGCTCTTCTGATCAACAGCATTTTTGATGTTGCTCTCATATATTTTTATGTCTTCTTTTATTATTTTGTTTTCTTGCTTGATTTTTTTTTTTTTTTGAGACAGGGTTTCTTTGCATAGCCTGGCTGTCCTAGAACTCACTCTGTAGGCCATGCTGGCCTTGAACTCAGAGATCTGCTTGGTTCTATGCCTTATTTTCTTACTCATAACAACACTTAATACAGTCAGATGCTTCTTTGCCTGAAAGCCACAAGAAGGTTTTATTCCATGGCAATGAGTCAAACAGCAGGAGTGACTTAGGAACCAGTGGCAACAGTTGCTTCAAATGTATATCCAGAACATATTCTCACCAGTGTAAATGAAAGTTCTGGAATTTCCAGAATATCAATTGAATTCTAGTTCTTATTACTCTTGATCATATGGTAATTTTGTTTACCTGTAAGAAGGTAAAGCTAAGCAACATAATCTTTCATTGACAAGAAGCATAGGAATGGAGGGATGTGAGGAATTTACCAACTCTGAGGAGACACAGGCTCATGGGTTTTCAGTACCTTACCTAAAAAAGCCAAGGTGCCAAGAAGAGCAACAAGAACCTACTAAAAAGCAGGACTTAAACAACCAGTGAAATAGCCTCCTCTAGGTTAGAGAGATGTTTTCAAGAGTTTGTGTTACCAATATGACTTACAAAGAAACTACCTGGAAAGCCCAAAAGTATACTGTTTAGAATAATTTTTATTCTTATTCACCCTTAGGGATTATTTGAAATCCATTAGAATACACCTGATAGTCTACTTAATTTGAAGTTTGCTCTTCAAATAGTGAGATAATCTAGCCTTATTATAAACTATTTGTTTATAATATAATAATTGATATAACAGTGCATATCGATTTTGAAGTTTAAGTTCTAAAATATATCTTTCGGAATAACTTTGTACTACCTTGTTATAAAATTGTCTTCAGTGTATCTATATAGAATGTCAGTTTGGAAATAAATTGACATTGTATGATGAGAAGTATAAATAAAATGTTATATATATATGTATATATATGTATTAGACACTTCTCAAAAATAATATGTGACAGATGTTGTCTTTGTTGTGACATTTAACAGAAGTTTCATATTCACAGGGCTAATGTATCTATTATAAAGGTACAAAGCCAGGAATTATACCAAGAGTGTCAAGGATCCTAACCATAATAATGTAATATTTCTCAACTAAAGTTCCAAATATGTGGGGACTTATGATATCTGTGACTATATTTTATAGATCTTACATTTGACATAAATCTATTAAATATTCACCTATTTGTCATAAACTTTAAATCATTTGAAGTTCTGTTAACTACACTGTACTTGCTTTAGAACTGTGAAAACTTTTGAAGAGGTGGCACTGTGGAAATTACTATTATTTCCCTTTTCCTTTCTTTTAGAAAAAATGTAGCTCTCAGTGTTTTATAAATTGAATCCTGTGAAGAGTTTATAAATACTCAAAGAAAGCATCCCATTATCTGTGTCAGGAAACAAAGAGTGTTACTTGTAAAAGTTCTTGGAAACCCCATTATCACATCCTTGGCATGTAAGACTAGCTAGGAAAATACATGACTAGAATTCTGTAGGGTAAGTTTTAATTATAGAGATGTAAAAAATAATTCAGGTTAATTTTTCCTTATGTTAATAAGGAGACATAGCTACCACCATTTTTACAGTGGTTATTTAGATATATCTTTGTATACATCCATGGGAGTAGTACTCTGTAAACATATTTGTATGTGTACATATATGTGTGTATTGTATTATTATGCATGGTACTCCAGTGTTTCTCAAAAGAAATATGGCTTCCAAAGACATAGCTCAAAAATATCTGTATATCTATTAAAATATATGGTCCAGAAAATAATCCACATACTGAAATCTGACAAGTCAAGAATTTGTATTTTAATAAATTTGTGGAAATATTCTCATTTTCT
Organism: Mastomys coucha; assembly: GCF_008632895.1. Taxonomy (NCBI): domain Eukaryota; kingdom Metazoa; phylum Chordata; class Mammalia; order Rodentia; family Muridae; genus Mastomys; species Mastomys coucha. The sequence goes on from NW_022196913.1 coordinate 83,793,632, forward strand.
TTAAGTGTTAACTCTGCAACTATAGAATATTCAATAATCACAAAACCAACTACTGAGCACCATTACTTTCTGTAAATAAAAATTCTTTATACTTACTCTATTTGATATCCTTTGGGATTGTCTATAGCTTTCAAGGGAAGGTTAGTTTTGTGTGTGTGTATGTGTGTGTGTTTGTATGTTGTGTATTAATTTTTTCTAGAAAATGTTCATTTGATGTTTCAAATTTTTCAAAATTTAAGATAATTCTAAAATACTGAATAAGACACTAATTACTGACATATCTTTCTTCCAATTCAAAATAATTTTATTTATTCATTAAAATTTATTGGAAGGCCATTAACACCTAGCCATCTCTCTTCTGTCATAACTCTTCTCTCCAGTCAAGTGTGTGTGTGTGTATGTGTGTGTGTTTACATTTTACAGACCACAGATCTCAAATGCTTCTTGGAAATGGAAGGTAAAAATAGCTTATGGCCCTATTATATTATATAATTTATGTGCAATGTATGTTTGACCTTTGAGAAGAATAACACACATACACACATACGCACACACACACACAGATCACTGAGTTCTAGAACTGACTTTAAAATATCGTCAAATTATTCTGTCCACATTGTCTTGTGGACAGAAAATGTGTGGGGGGGGACCAAGAAAGAGAGAGAGAGAGAGAGAGAGAGAGAGAGAGAGAGAGAGAGAGAGAGAGATGTATGCATGATTTTTCTTCCTAGTATTTTATAGGAGATGAAGGATGGATAAGGAGATGGTTCTGTGCCAATATATCTAAAGCTATTTTAAAAGAGAAATTAAAAGGCACCAGTGAAATAAAAATACCTGTAGAATGTCTTCCCAACTTTAGCATGCGCAGAGCTCTGAGGAGCCTCAAAACCTGGACCAGACGCCCCACATTTTCCAGCTCTTGTGTGGTGTGGCTGCCGCTCAGGCTTTCCACCAAAAGAGTTATGTAGAAGGGCAAGATGGCAAGGAGGTCTATGATGTTTGGAACTTTCCTCAGGAAGTGACACCTGTCTTTCACACACAGGAAGCGCAGAATGAACTCCCCGGTGAACCAGCTGATGCACACATACTCCAAGATCTCCAGCAGCTGTAGGTTGAGCCAGCTTAGCTCAGCTGACATCAGGGCCATGTTGACGATGGACACTGCCACAAAAATGATGGAGATTACTCCAAAGATCCGGGCTGCTGTGGAAGACCCGGGTTTCTCCAGAATATCCCAGAGCTTTTGTCGGACAGTGGGACAAGGTCCTTTTGAGAAGTCCTGTTCACTCTCATGTTGACTTTCCTGGTCATCTGTGTCCTTCTTAAAGTCAAGAGTTTCACTCAGCTCCTTTCTTCTGAAGTATCTTTCAGAGAAGACAACTTTGTGATTAATTCAAAAAAACATACAGAAGTACAAGAAAATTAAATTTGACAGAGATTAAAATTAAATTTGTCACACTTATATGGACAAAATATAGAAATATATATTCACATTTTGCCCATGGTGGTCCTCGACAGAGTTCCCACTTATTCCTTTGAAAAAGACACTTTTATTCTTAGTAGACATTTATGTAAATAGGATTTATAAATTAGCAGGAAACTTTAGATCAGTGAATTTTTTTGTCACATATTTTCTGGTGACAAGAACATGTATTTCCCATCTGGAATGTTTTTGTATACAAAAGAAAAATATATGAAGGAACAGTGGGAATGACAGAACAGCAGTAAGTAACTATCAGATCCTGTAATTATCACCAGGCAATCGACTCTCGGGAACTAATGAGGTCTTTCGAGCAAGGTTTTCACAGTTAAAGCCTTGGTTTGATGAATGATAATAAACCAAAACCTTTTATTTCTATGTATCTTTGATAGCATAGATTTTCTGACTTATCTATTAAATTATCAGATGTTTACTGCAGATCTACCAGTCTGAACTTTCACAAGAAATCAGGGTATTAGTCTCTGGGAGAAATGGGGCAAGAAGTTTTTGTTGTTGTTTTAAAGTTCAATGCACAAGTTGACTTTAGGACTGATTTACCTTCAGCCAAGATGCAGACACACCTATTCTCAGGGTGGGAGTAGACAAGCTTAAATAAAGCCTCAAGTCTGCTTGTGCTTTCTTACCACCCTCTCCTCCCTTCCCGCCCAACTGCCGCGCCCTGCTGGTACCTGTCCCTGCAGCAGGAGTCGATGCTGAGTTCATCGATGCCCCAGTACTGGATCTCCTGAAGAAAGGAGAGCGCACAGAGCTGCTCCATGACGTGCAGGCGGCCGGTGCGGTAGTAGTGCAGGACATAACGGAACGCCTGAGAGCTCCGGTCGAAGAAGTACTCGTTGTCCACTGGATTGGCATCATCACAAAGCTCCAGGGGGCTGGGGGCGGCAGCCAGGGCGCCCAGGCGGCGGTAGGAGGCCACTACCACGGCCAGCTTGCCCAGGCGCGTGTGCGGGAAGCAGGACAGAGCTTGCTGCGAGAGCACGAAGCGGCTGCCGCCCACGTTGACGGTAAAGCAGTCCCCCAGAGCCAAGGGTTCCCCTTCGCCCTCGCTGCAGAAGACACTGGAGTCCAGTGAGGTCAGGGAGCCGCTGTCCAGAGACGACGAGTCCAGCAGCGGCCGGTTGCGGGGTGACAGATCCATCCCGACCGCTTTGGCCTGACAGCACTGCGAAGTTGGGAAGGTGCTGGATCGAAGCGTGGGTCCCCGCGCGGGCGGTGCCACGGCTCCTGCTGGCGGCAGGGATCTCCCAGGTTCCCGAGGGAGAAGCCTCCCACTTGCACACCCCTACTCTTTCCACCAGCTTGATGGCTGGTGTCGCTAGGGAGCTGCGAGTGCGCGGTAGAGGGAGGAGGCTGGGAGCGCAGGAGTGGTCGCGCGGAGGGAACCTGTCAAACAGACGTGCGTTGTCTAGGCAGGGAACAGCTCAGGACACACAGTCTGTCCTGGTGGCCCTTCCTAGATATAGGTAGAGCCTTTTCTCAACTTTGTAAGTCAGAACCCCCAACACCCACTCTCAAGCCTACATAGTATGTAGATTTAAGATCTGGAGGCTTCGGGTGGCAGTTGGGCAAGGGAGGGAATGGGAAGATCTGGAGGATCAAGAAAGGGGGATTAAAAGTTCAGAATGGCTTTAGCATATTGATATGGTGGCGATAGCAGAATGAGTCTTAACTTGAGGATTTATAGCCTTCCCTCCTCGTAAGGTGTTTTCTAGGGCTGTGAACACTTGGGGAAGTATGCCTGGGGTACCCTACTCAAGATTTCTTCCCATGTCTGCTTGGTTCCCATCTGTCATTCATGCGAGATTTTCTTCTCTCCTAGGTTTTCAGCTCCTAGCTGAGAAACAATCCTTTTAGCTGAAGTTCCAGTGGCTCACTAAGGACAAGGGGAGTTCAGCACACACGGGGACACTGCACATTTCCTCAGAAGAGGCATTCTGGGCACATTCTCCAACACAAAGGGGAGCGCTCATTTTAGGAAAAAGAGAAAGGCAAAAATACAAGGAATAGAACAAGCGTGGGCTGAGGCAAGAGTTTAAATAACAGCGACCCCACGGTTAAAGAAGAAGCTAAATTCAGGAGATCAGGTGATTAGCAGAGTGCCTAGTGGCCTCTTAGAGCTATGTCTTCAGCCAACCTGTTGGACACAGGGCTGGTGGGGTGGGAAGGAAGGACAGTGACTCACCTGCAACTTCAGGCACACCTGGGTGTTGCTCAGCCAGTGCAGCGAAAACAGATAATGTAGTATTCTTTAATCCTTCTGGTCTACAAGTGAGAATTCTGATTTCATCAGTCAAGAATGGAAACTGCTCACAGCACAGATCTTAGCCAGCCTTTGCTGCCTCACTCTGGCTCTATGCGTCTTGGCTTCCGGCCTGGCCTCAGGATTCTGTGGCGAGTTACGCCCCCGCCCTTGCCAAGCACTCCTCTGCAACCTAAAGAAGCTCTAGGTGGCCAGCTTCTTCAGAGAATAGAAGTAGGGAGGAGAGAGACAGAGCGCAAAGGAGTGCTTAGTGACACTGCATATTATATCCATTGGAAGATGCTTCAAGAATTGCTGCATTTGATTCCATTCCCCACCATCTGTGTCCACAAAAATATTCCAATGTTTCCAAAGTGGTAAAGTGCTTTGTGAGGCAGGGTTAGAACAGTTACATTCTACTTCTCCATGTTTATGGAGAAGGATTCACCATTATGTCTGGCAAGCATTTATGATCAGTATTTCCCAGTGTTCGCCAGGGAAAGTGAATCTGGCTCTACTTTGTGGTTTCTTAGTAAGTGGTTTTGAAATATATATATATATATATATATATATATATATATATATATATATATATGTGTGTGTGTGTGTGTGTGTGTGCATATACATGTATATACATATATATGTATGTATATGTATATGTACATGTGTATATACACATATGTGTATATATATATATATATATATATATATATATATGTATATTTGTTGAAGAGAGCTTTTCCAATTGATGGGACAAGCATTTGGCTGTTTAGGTCTTACTTTGCCACCTGACTTCGGGGGCTTTTCATTATTATGCTCTGCAGTGCCTCTTCAAGATATCCAGTTTTAGTAAAGATGGCCAAATAATTATTGGCTGCTACCTTTATACCAAGAAGTTTTGTAGCCTCTCTATTACTGCAATATTTTGTTTCATTACCATGAGACATTCATGTGTTCGTTTAATGCAGTAGACAGAGAAGTTAAGTGATTTAGACTCATCGAATACGTATTCAAGTATAGTACTAAATTTTAGAGGCTACATCCCTAAATTAATTGTGGGGTTGGTAATTTTTGTTGATTTTCAAATAAGTCAAGATAGGATGACTTTTGCCTTATGTTTCTAATGAAGGGTCAGAGTTAATGATGTGCTAGGCATTATGAAGAAAACATGAGAATTTCTTTTTGTGATGCTTTCAGTTATCCAATAAGAACTGTGGAGAAATTTCAATAAATCCTTTTAACTCTGAAATTTCTATATTATGCTTCTATTAGTAACTTTCCATTCCCTTAACTTTTACTTCTCTTAAAGAATATATGAATTATTCCAGTAACTAGTTCATCATGATTAGTGAGTCACATTGCCAGATCCCTGACTCTCAGTTGTGGTGATGTCCTAAGTAAGTAATTATAATAATATTCACCATTCTCATCCCTAAGGATACAAGGATATGGCTCAGCCAGTAAAAACTCTTGGTGTGCAAGTAAGAAGACCTGGGTTCACATTTTGAGAACCCATATATAGTGGTTTACCTGTAACTCCATTGCTGTGTAGGGGAAAGAGAAATTACTAGGGCTTGTGGTACACCAGTGTAAGTCTGGGTTCAATGTGATTCTCTCTCAAGGGAAGGAATAAGCCAGAGTATGATAGAGCAGAACAGGCTAAGTCCTCATCTAGTCTTTGTACCTACACAGTCACACACACCCTCCACAGTGCACATCCATCATGTAAATGCCACATATACTGACATATGAATTATGACATTTTAAGCATAAAGCCCATTGCTAAGTGTGTGAATTCTCACATAGAGACAGGCATTGTCATCATGACAGACTTCAAATTGTCATCACATTGGAAATTCTATAATAAAATAATTTTCTTTGGTTAATGAAAATAAATTTTATTCACATAAATTTTATACTTGACTTATGACATACCATCTGGATGACATACCATAATGCTTCCATGAAATTACTATTGACATTAATGTTTTAAAATAATAACATTATTAACATTATTTATAAATAATAACATATCTCATTTAGAGATTTGATCTTAATTCATTGGAGTTTTATTTAAGAAAAATACATCCACTATTGATTTGTGTACAAAATATTTCAACTTCACAGTTTTTATAATTACATAAGGAGATATGATGGGAAACTTGAAAAAAATAGAAAATAACTTGAATAAAAAAAGCTTTTAAAAGATGAACTTGGGGAAATTCTACTTTTTTTATGTTTAACCCTATCACTCTAAGCTCATATGTTTACATGAAATTCTCTTAAATTTGGTTATTCATTGACAAGAGAGAAAGCATTTCATGCAGTCCGTGCATCACGATGCCTTGTATTTATTTGATTTTGTAGGGTTGACGACCAGGTAAGTCAATGATGTGGACCTTTTAGAATGCCTTTTGTGTGGCTAAAATGATTTTATCCCCTTTTTCTTCACAGCATTGGGATGTGTTTAAAGGAAAAAAATCTGATGACTTCTATGTATTCATCTTTCTTGTGCCTTCTAGGTGCTTGGAATAAATCCTCCCAACTGTACGACAGCCTACTCTAAGGCAGAATTTAGCTTAATGTGGGTTTGTTCTGGATTCCTTCCAAGGGGAGGCAGTTATCTTTGGAAGTACCCAAGAGCTCGTTTTTATAGCCTAGTCTGTTATGGTGATAGCAGCATACACTGAGGATTGGAATGATGACAATAATATCATGATACAAATAGATACTACCTGTACGTGTTCAATTCATGCTTTGCATTCCGTTGGACATAGAGCCTTAACAAGTTGTCTCATTTTTCTTATGTGTTAAACTGTAGAAATGATTGTACTTTATGCTATTGTTTCAAAATTAGATGAGCTATGGAATGTTACCTGTCATTCTTCTAGTTTTTAAATGACACGTTTAAAAATAAATTATTTGCACGCCTTTAATCCCAGCCCTTGAGAGGCAGAGGCAGGCAGATTTCTGAGTTTGAGGCCAGCCTGATCTACACAGTGAGTTCCAGGACAGCCAGGGCTACACAGAGAAACCCTGTCTTGAAAAACCAAAAATAAATAAATAAATAAACAAAATTTTGCAATTATAATAGAATGACATCAACTTCTCCCTTTTCTTCCCTCTAAACCCTTCTGTGTACCCACATTTTTAATGTTTTAGGGATTTTTTCTGATATCCATCCCCCACACTTTACTAAGCATTTACTATGTGATATGCAACACATCATTTATAAACCAAAGACCCTTTCAAAACAGACACTGTAATTATTATGTTACATACATGAGACAAGGAAGAGAACATTAAAATAATTTCCCATGTGTCACATAGATTGAAGATGTGCATTTGACTCTGTTTGCTCAATTTAAAACCTGTATTATTTGAAAAGATTTGCTATAAAAATAGAAAAATAATATGCAGGAATCAGTGGAAATCTTTTCTTTACAAATAATTTTAAATATAAATATTTATTTTCTTATTCTAAATAATTAAGGCATTGTCTATGGCATATAGACAATGGTCAAAATAGCATTCATTAATTTCACAGTTTAATACTCGATGTTTTTCTTTAAATATGCTAGATGAAGTGCCTGATTGGTCATTCTATGATTTGCATTATGCTTCTCTGATCTTCAAAAGACATACATTGAAATTACCTGGATTATGCAGAGCATGTTGAGTAGGCACTTATTTTTCATTGATTAAGTCTGTAATTACACTTAATTTAAACTTTTATAAACAAGATTTAGAAGCAGCGATGCAGAAGCAGGGCAAGCGCTGTGCCCCTCATACTCATAAGCTGTTAATTGAACCCAACATTGAGCTTGAACATTCCAATTAAAATCTCTTCATTCAGCTTTACTGGAATCCCTTATGTTGAAAGATCGAAAGCCCATTAAATATGCACTGCTCATTGAATTTATATGGCTTATTAATATTTTTCTTTTTATTTGTGCTTCTCTCATGCAATATATCCCAGCTGCCACCTGCCCTCCCTTTACTCCCACAAGTTTTCCCAGCATCCTCTCTCCCTGCATCCACTGCTGCTCTATTTCTCTTCAGAAAAGAGAAAGCCTCCGAGGGATATCAACTGAATATAGCATCACAGGATGCAGTAAGATTAAGCATAAACCCTCATATTAGGGTTATGTAACCCTGTTAACAGTAAAATTTTAATTTGTTCTGTCTAGCATTTTATCTCACTATCAAGAGACACAGCAAAGTTGTTTCACCCATGAATTATAAGAAAACCTTCGTACTTCGTTATATTATGAAGGTTTTCTTATTCTGTGTTTCTTTCATTTCCCTGCAATCTTATCAAACTTGAACAATTTATCAATTGGCAATTATTCTTAGAAATTTATTTTTATAATCTGAGGTCATGGTTATAAGTAATATATATTATACTTGTATGTACCATATATTTTATGCTTCACACACAATATGTTATAGACAGTGTTATAAACACATGCTTCACAAGCATGAGAAATCAACAATACAGTGAAGTTGAAGGTGAATACTAAGGTCACACTGTTATTACTTTATGTAAGAAAATAGTGGGAAACCAGAAGCAGCCTAAGGACAAAAAGCAGAGACACATGGAAATGAAGTTTCTTCTTAACCAAATGGGTATTTATGTGGCTTAGAGTCCCCTTAGACAGAATCTTCATAGAATTTGAGCATGATATTATTAAATAAAAAATATGAAATATCAAATAACATTTGAGGTGTCTATGTGGAAGTCTATGCCTAAATATTAATGTTAAATGCAATGTGAAATTATTTGGAGCATATTATTCTAAGATGTAAAATCATTATCTTAGTTTTAGCACACAGAACACTGATTTAATAAAATATATTCTCTTGAGTTCATTACACAGAAATGGGCTGACCACATTTCCGTTTAAACTCTGTGAAGGATTTTTCTACTCAGCTCTGTGGTCCACAGTTTTATAATTTTCTACAATAATAAAGAATGGAAATGTGAATTTGATTAGGTTTAATTATTTCTTTTATTTTTGGTGATTATATCATTTACCCATTCACTGACTTCTCTGCAAACCCTCCCATATGTCCTTGCTTTCTTTCAAATTCATGGCCTCTTTTTCATTAAGTGTTGTTACATGCATGTGTGTGTATATGCATACACATACATTTCTAAATATAACCTGCTTTGTTGACAGTATTATATTATTTGTATGTATGTTTTCAGGGTTGACCTTTTAGTATCAGATACACAAGTTGTGTATTCCTCCCTTGGAAGACTATATTTTATGCTTGTTGCATTCCTTTGTTGCCTGTAGTTCTTCATGCAGGTATGAGGCCTCTTGCTCTTTCTCCCATATCCACTTTGGCATGTCTACTGTTGTCCATGTTCAGGTCATCATGTTGATGAGACTTCCCATGTGGAGCCTCTGAAGCTATTTACAGACACACTCACAACAAACTTCCTGATCTAATAGCTCTTACAATCTATATATCCTCTTTGCAGAGCCTTAGGTACAGTTCTGTCACAAGACGTCATACTGTTTCTCAGTAATCCCCCTGCCTCAGCCTTCCAAATGGTAAGGTGTAAGGCATACACAACCGTGACAAGGTCGTAAAACATAAGATAAATTCGTTTTCTCCAGTGTATATTTTCTATACACATCAAAGAAAAATTTAATAGTAGTAACTTAGTGTTTAATTTGTCATTCTTCCAACATGGGAGACACAGCCAGCCATATGGCTTCTCTCACCATTGAATATGACTGACATCTCAGTTTTAGACATGGCCTCACAGTTCTCCCACAAACAGATTTCCGGGAAGTCTAAAAAAGCAGCAATCCAGGGGAATTCAAACATTACAATATTATATCTGTTCTCATTCTTTTGATCAAATTTATCTGCTTTAGTAAACAGCTGATGTTTTATTTTTATAATGGCAGATAGCTTTATTACTGCTTATAAAAAACCATGGAAATGAAGGCCTCCTTTCCTTAAATCTTGCAGTGGGAAATAATTTAGTATTGAGACATAGGCCTCCTGAATCTTTCTCTGTGTCTTTCTGTCTGCTGAGTGTCCATCTTGTGCAGATCTGGTGCAATCTGATCTGAAGCTGTAACTTCATAATTGCCATGGCTGTCTTGCCTAGAAAATGGCTCTGTTGCAGATTTCCAATTCAAAGTTTTGTCTATAATAAAAATAAATGGTTCATGAAACAACCCCAAAGTTATTAATCTGACAAGGTAATTGGTTGGGGTGTGTGTGTGTGAGAGAGAGTTCATGTGTATGTGTGTGTTTGTGTGTTAATTATGGTTGAAAAAGATTAGAGAGAGTATGATGGATAGAATAATTATATAAATATTTTGTCAATTATTGTCAAACTATCAAAAGACAAAACAAGAATATGATTCTTAAATTATTTGTGAAAGAATGCAAATAAAATAAATAACAATGTTAAAATGAATTTAGGAAATGGCCAATTCCGTAAGATGTTTTTGCCACTGAATTTCTTTAAAGAGGAAAAAGTTTGGGTCAAAAATTTTGAAGGTGGGTTGATGTCCCCATTCCTCTACTAGGGGCATCTAACTACTGAAGGTTTCTTCAGGTTTTATCTCCCCACTGCTGAGAATTTTGGCTAAGGTCACACCCATTTAGTCCTGGGAGCCTTTTACATCCTAGCTCTCTGGGACTTTCTAGAGGTTCAGTATAGGCTTTTGTAGTAGGATCTGATGATCTTTTTGAATCTCCTCAGTTTCTGTTCTTATACCTCCCTTTTCATTTCTGATTTTGTAAATGTAGATGTCTCTGTGCCTTTTACTTAATTTGGTTAAGGGTTTATCTATCTTGTTGATTTTTTCAAAGAACCACCTCGTGGTTTGTTGAGGATTTGGGGTGTGTTTGTGATTGTGTGTGTCTTATTCTCTTTGTTTCTCACTGGTTGATTTCAGCCCTGAGTTTTACTATTTCCTGAAGTCTACTCTTTGGGGGAGTGTTTGCTTCTTTTTGCTATAGAGCTTTCATGTGTTTTGTTAATTTGCTAGTGTATAATCTCTCTAATTTCTTTATGAATGCACTTAGTGCTATGAGTTTTCCTCTTAGCACTGTTTTAATTGTGTCTCCTAAGTTTGAATATTTTCTGCCTCCAGTTTCATTAAATTCTTTAAAATCTTTGATTTCTTTATTTCTTTGCTGACCAAGTTATCATTGAGCAGATAATTGTTTAGTTTCCATGAGTATGTGAGCTTTCTATTGTTTTTTGTTGTTATTGAAATCCACCCTTAATCTGTGATGACCTGATAGAATGCCAGGGATTATTTCAATCTTTTATCTTTTGCGGCTTGCTTTGTATTTGATTATATGGTCAGTTTTGGAGAAGCTTCCCAGAGGTGCTGAAGAAAAAAAATATTCTTTTTTGGGGTGTGTGTGAAATGTTCTGTAGATATCTGTTAAATCCATTTGGTTCATTGTACTCCGCGCTTCTGCTGCCTACCAGCAGCAATAACGACCGAACACCTGGACTTCTTCTCTCAACGGTTTACTCAGGAATATTCTTTTGTTACAGCTCTCCTAGGTACCCAGGTGTTACAGCTCTTTAAGGTACCTAGGTATTACAGCTCTCCTAGGTTCTTAAGTGTCACAGCTCTCCTTGATGGCATGGCTCTTCTTGATGTTGCTGCTGCTTCTTCTGCTTCTGCTTCTGCTTCTGCTTCTTCTTCTTCTGCTGCTTCTGCTTCTTCTTCTGCTTCTTCTTCCTAGGTGCTGCAGGTCTGCTTGCTTCCGTGGAGTGGCCCCAACTGTCTGGAGACAGCTCCTTATATACCCGAGCCTGAGCCACTAAGTCCTCCAGGATTGGTTCCCTGTCAAACCCTCATTAGCATACACCTGCTCAGGAGGGACGCATGCGCAGTATACACCCACTCGGGAGTGGCGCATGCGCAGTAGAATAGTCTGTTGCTACAGTGTATCAGGAACCAGAGCCATCTTGGATACGATCGTCTAAGCAGCCGCTGACGATCGTATCCAAACGGCTGCCTACAGTTCATAACTTCTATTAGTTTTATTCTGTCTCTGTTTAGTTTCTATATTAATGACCTGTCCATTGGTAAGAGTGGTAAAGTACCCCACTATTATTGTGTGAGGTTCAATGCATATTTTGAGCTTTAGTAAAGTTTCTTTAACAAAAGTGGATGCCTTGCATTTGTTATCATAGATATTCATAATTGAGACTTCATCTTGGTGGATCTTTCCTTTGATGGTTATGTCTTTGGTCATCTCTTCTGATTACTTTTGGTTGATGTCTATCATTAGATATTAGAATGACTACTCCAGCTTGTTTCTTGGGACCATTTTCTTGGAAAATTGCTTTCCAGTCCTTTATTTTGAGGTACTATTTGTCTTTGTTACTGAATTATGTTTCTTGTGTGCAGCAGAAAGATGAATCTTATTTATGTATCCAGTCTGATAGGCTGTGTCTTTTTATTTGTGAATTGAGTCCACTGATGTTGAGAGATATTAATGATCAACGATTGTTATTTCCTATTGTTTTGTTGTTGTAGGTCATATTGTGCAAGTGCAAGTGCATGTGATTGCCTTCTTTTATATTTGTTGTGAATGATGAATTTCTTGTGTTTTCTTGGGTGTAGTTACTGTCCTTGTGTTGGAGTTTTACTTCTAGTATCCTCTGTAGAGCCAGATTTATAGAAAGATGTTGTTTAAACTTTGTTTTTTGAATGGAATGTGTTGATTTCTCTATTTATGATGATTAAGAGTTTTCTGGATATAGTAGTCTAGGATGGCATCTGTGGTTTGTTAGGGTCTGCATGACATCTTTCCAGGATCTTCTGGATTTTAGTCTCTACTGAGAGATAAGGTGTAATTCTGATAAGTCTGCCTTTATATGTTATTGGCCTTCTTCCCTTATAGTTTTTATTACTCTTTCCTTTCTATACTATTAACTGATAGGATGGTTTTATTTTTTGATCCAATCCATTTGTTGTTTTGTAGGCTTCTTTTATGTTTCTGGCCATTTCTATCTTTGGTTTAAGGATATTTTCTTCTATGATTTTGTTAAAGATGTTTTCTGGTTCTTTGTACTGGGAATCTTCACCCTCTTCCAATCCTATTATTCTTAGGTTTGGTTTTTTTTATTGTGTCCAAAATTTCCAGAATGTTTTGAGTTTGGAACATTTTATACTTTGCATTATTTTGACTGATATATCAATATATTATATGGTATCTTCTACACCTGAGATTCTGTCTTCCATCTTTTGTATTCTGTTGGTGATGCCTGCATTTGTCATTCCTGTTCTCTAGGTTTTTCATCTCCATGGTTAACTTATATCTTGTTTCTATTTCCATTTTTAGGTCTTGGACCATTTTGTTCAATTCCTTCACTGTGTGATTATATTTTCCTGTATTTTATTAAGGGGTTTATTTGTTTCCTCCTTAAGGGCTTCTACCTGCTTGTCTGTGTTTTCCTGGGTTTCATTAAGGGAATTATTTATACTCTCCTTAAAGGCCTCTACCATCCTCAAGAGATGGGATATTAGGTCAGAATCTTTCTCTTCAGGTGTGTTAGAGTATTCAGGGCTTGTTGAATTCTGATGGTGCCCAAATTACATTTGCTTTTGTTGTTAATGTTCTTGTGCAATCCTTAGCCATCTGGTTATCTCTGATGTTAACTGGCCTGGGTATCTTGGATTGGAGCAGGCCTCCTTGAAGGCAGGCAATGCTGTCTCTGATTAGAGCAGACCTTCTGTATCCCTGATTAGAGCAGTTCTCTTGTGTCCCTGCTTAGGGCAGACCTCCTGGAAGACAGGAAGGCTATGTGAGAGCAGGAATGACAATCTGCCACTGGTAAAGGTGGATGTGCAAAGTGCAAGGGCGATGCAGTTAGGGATAGCAGGATAGATTCTGTGTCTGCTGGGCTCTTTGGGGGATCCCAGGTGGCATGGATATTGGAGTGCGTGTCTCACCTATGTCACTGGTTAGGGAAGACCTCCTGGGAGACAGACAGGCTGTGGAGTTTGGCGGCAGTAGTGCAGATGTTGACTCTTTTTTCTTAATTAATTAAATTTATTTATTTATTCATTTATTCACTCTACATCCTTGTTCCCCACCTCCAATCCAGTCTATCCTCTCAGTCTCACCCTTATAAATCGCTCTCCCAATTTTTCCTTCCCCATCCTTGGAGAGAAGGGGAATCCCCTCTGTGGGTAACAGTCCACCTTGAGGCATCCTATGGCCTTAAGCCTAATTGCATCCTCTCCCAGTAAGTCCCAACCAGGTGGTACAGTTAGGGGAAGAAGATCCAATGTCAGACAACCTAGTCAGAGACAGCCTCTGCTCCAATTGTTGGGGAACCCACATGAAGACTAAGCTGCACATGTGATGGACTCTTACTCTTCTAGAATCATAAATTCAAATAAACTCTTTCTTCTATATAAGCAGTTTATGATCCTTTTGACTATAGAGTAATCTGGGATTATAGGTTTTTACTAGTAGGTCTTGGTAAACACTTATTTTAGTACAACCAAGAAAACTAAATCTAACACAGTGAGTTAAGTCTTCTCTTTTTATAAGGCATAATTTTGGAAGCAAATGCTCAGCTTGGCAGGGACTTTTTGCTAACTTTTAACCATTCTACAAATTCTCAGAGTGTAAGGGGGGCAACAATATTCTCTTTTCTGGTGTAACAGTCATATATATGTATATATACATATATATGTATATATACATACACACATATATATACACACACATATATGTATATATATACATATGTATGTATATATATATATATATATATATATATATATATATATATATATATCAATCACTAGCTGGTAGAGGGGCATCCTGAATAATGACTACCACTACCTTATCCATGATAAAGAATGTGGTTGGGCCATGTCCTTTCCCTTTAGCTAAGGCTTTAGTAGGCTTCCCCAGCTTCTTGTCAATGTATATCCTCATCAGTGTATGGGACCTTGTAATTTATCTAACTCAGATTTACCTGTTACCTGCCACTGTATTGAAGCAAAATAATCATAGCTCCATCTTGGCAATGGTGGACATGGAACACCTGCTCCAGCATGTAGCTTTTCACTCTTATTAATGCAAATATTATCTTCTATATTACTGGCCTTCCTGTAGCAGGCACACCTGTTCCTCCTAGCTTTCCAGGGTCACTAATTAATGTGTTCAGATATTTATAAAAAGATAGAAAGACACTATCACTGATTAGCTTGATTTCTCATCTTTACTATATCTCCTCCCCTTGCTTTGTTTTCCTTTAGCTATCAATATCTTTACTTTCCTACTTTTAAATCTGGAATTCCCAGATTCTTCTAGGCTAGTACTCCTCAAGGTGATTTGATGAAGAATAGAGATATGCATTTCACATGTAAAACACTGTCTTAGTATTTAAATGTCATAAACTCTTGTGAAGAGAGCCTCAAACCTTAGCTGTCGCCTCTGTAGCTGAGATCACCCTTTCCACAGCACTGTAGGTAGATGACTTGGGCTGACTAAAACCTTAAGTCACTCTCCCCAACAAAAAAAGTTCAAAACAAAAAATTCTATGGTGATTGTTTGAAATATGTTAATGTGTTACACATATAAATTCACTATCTTTAAAAATTATTTGTTTAATAGAAATGAAATGTAAATAAAAAAGATCAAAAACTCAGATGACAACACATATGGAGAAAGAGGAACACTCCTCCATTGCTGGTGGGGTTGCAAACTGGTACACCACTCTGGAAATCAATCTGGAGATTCCTCAGAAAATTGGAAATATATCTACCTGAAGACCCAGCAATTCTACTCTTGAGAATATACCCAACAGATATCCCACCCTGCCACAGGGACATGTGTTCCACTATGTTCATAGAAGCCTTGTTTGTGATAGCCAGAAGCTGGAAACAACCCAGATGTTCCACTACAGAACAATGGATACAGAAAATGTCCTTCATTTACACAATGGAATACTACTCAGCTACTAAGAACAAGGATGTACTGAGTTTTGCAGCCAAATGGATGGAACTAGAAAATATCCTGAGTGAGGTAATTCAGACTCAAAAGGACATGCATGGTATGTACTCAGTAATAAGTGGATGTCCCCCCCAAAAAAAAAGGAAAAATAAAAAAGTACAGAATACCCAAGATACAGTTCACAGAACTCAAAAAGGTCAACAAACTGAAGGGCCCAAGTGAAGATGCCTCAGTCCCACTTGGGAGGGAGAAGAAAAAGTAATCACAAGTGGGGAAGGAGGGAGGGACTTGGGAGGGAAAGTGCACAGCAGGGGATTGGGGGTAGAGAGTGAGGGGGAGAGGGGAAACTGATCTGGTACTGGGTGAGAGAAAAAGACTGAAGCCCTGAGGACCAGCAGAAGGTATGGAAACAGGCAACCTTAGTAGATAGGAGGTTGTGGGGACCCTCCAGAATGCACCAGATACATGGGAGGTGAGAGACTCTTAGGGCTCAAAGGGAGGAACCTTAGATGAAATGTCCGACAGTAGGGAGAGAGAACTTATAAAGCCCACCTCCAGCAGGAAGACAGGGTATAAATGAGGGAGAGGGGGGTCCATACTATAGTCACAACTCTAACCCATATTTGTTCCTGTCTGAAAGAATTACAGGGAATGAAATGGAGAGGGGCCTGAGGAGAAGAAGGTCCAGCAACAGGTCCAAATTGGGATCCAATTCAAGGGAAGGTCCCAAGGTCTGACACGATTACCGAGGCTATGGAGCGATCAGAAAAAGGGACCTAGCATGACTGCCCTCCTTAAGACCTAACAAGTAACTGAAAGAGTCAAAAACATATATTTGCATCCACCCAATGGACAGAAGCAGCTGACCCCTGTTGTTTAATTAGGGAAGGCTGAAAGAAGTTGAGGAGAGGACCACCACCCTGTAGGAGGACCAGCAGTCTCAATTATTCTGGACCCCAGAGATCTCTCAAACACTGGACCACCAACCAGGCAGCATACACCAGCTGATGTGAGACCCCCCAACACACATACAGTAAAGGACTGTGGGGCCTGTGTTCATTCAGAGAAGATGCACCTAACCCTCAAGAGACTGGAGGGGAGTTTAGAGGTCAGGTGGGGTGGGGACATCCACGTGGAGACAGGGGTGTGGGGAGGAGGTATGGGATGTGGAGCAGTTGGAGAGTGGATGATGGAGGGGGTAATAAAGTATTGAGTATAAAAATAAATAAATTATAAAAAGAAAGATTGAAAGGGAAGAAAAATTATGCAAATATTGTCTTAAAAATAAAAGAAATATTTAAATAATAAAAAAGTGACACATAAGTACAAGGTATATATATATATATATATATATATATATATATATATTTAAAAGTATAACTTTATACAGTGGCAGTGGTTTATGGTGACACTTGTTGAGAAGACACTTATCTGTTTTTCTTAAAGTATGGGAAGGTCATCACAGAGGATATATCAGACATATCGCAGAGAAAGCTTGTCATATATGTATCAAGCTTCACTTCTCAAGAATTCCAGAAGGCTCATGAGACAATGAAACAGTTTTTTAATTGTTAATTTTTTATTTTAATTATTCTATTTCATTTTTTATACAATGGAGTATGCCACAAACACTCTCTTTTCTTGTGCACATATTTACAAATGTCCATGGAAGATTCCTTACTCTCATGTCTTTGGTCTCCTCTTCAGGCTCGGTCATGAGACTTGCTCAGCTGACTATTTAATAATCAAATTTCTTCAACTTATGTACTTGCATGTGAGAAAATAATCTTCATTTAAAAATAACCAGACTATAAATTATTAAATAAATATCCTGTAGTTGTTTCGGAAGTGTCTTATTTAGCATATTTCAATCTTCATTCTTGACTTAATAAAATAAATATTATATGTCTTATGATCAGACAAATTCCTAAAAACTTTTCTACTCAACATTGAATCTTAGAATCAGAATTGACTGTAACTTCGGCAAGCATGAGTCTCAAAATAATGTACAATATTGAAAGAACCCAGATCATATATTATTCCCTTCCATGTACCTAACCTAAAGTTTAAACTTATTTAATTTTAACATAAAATGCTCACAAATACACTCATTAATAGAAATATTTATGTCAAACAAGACAAACATATTTAAATTATGTTTCCTCTAAAGTAAATTAAGGAAGTTTCATTATAAGTATTTACCATATTATAGATTAACGGAAATTCCGAGTTAGTGGAAGCCTTAGATAATTGGCCACTTCCGAAGCTAATAATCATGTGGGAGTTGTGAAGCAAGTGGTATTCCATCAGCTACCTGCTCTTTAGTTGTGCTTCTTGCCCATTGTAGGCTTGAGGTGAATTAGCTCTTTTATTAACAGTGTCAGAAGATAAAATCATGTCATAACTTAGTATTTTTAAATTTGGCCTATCTTTCCTATCTTGTTCTTTTGTACATGATTAAACTGAAAATTAAAATAACCTTTCCTACAGGTTGAATTATGTTTTAAAGTTTGCTTTTAGGTAACATGTTTTTTAATATTTTATTTTAACATTAACAGTTTAGGAGGTGGTTGTTCATTTTTCCCCCAATGTTAATACCTTTAATAGTATTTTATAAATGATGCTTTCTGTGGCTCCAAATATTGATAATAATAAGGAGTTGATGGCCTTTGTATGTTTTGATGCTTTCATCTATAGGAACAAGTATTTACTTGCAATACGGAACTGGAGACCATTCATTTTGTTCTCTATCATTTGTAGAAAAAGATGAATAAGACAGCTGAGAAAATTAGAAAAACCTTTAAAAACTGACCTGAAAAAGCAAACTCTGGCAATAGTTCTTGTATGTACACAGGAAAAGAGCAATCAAGCTAAATGTGCAGCAGAAATGGTGAAAAGATAGTCTTAAATGGGGTGGGATGGTTAGGTTGCTAAGAAACAGCATTCTCAGAGTTCAACTATGTCTCCATGCATGGATTCACTGATATGACAGTGTTTACCCAGAACCAAAAAGGAAAAAAGGACACAGTGCTGAAGTCTGGACACTGGAACATCTGTTGCTTTTATTCAGATGCAAAATGTTTGATATATGTATGAGCTTTGGAATAAAAATGGGAGTGTGATAATATGCAGGATACATTTTAAAGTTTCAAAGTTTTCTTCTTATTTTTATTTCCTGAGCCCCAAAGATGAAATGTAACTAGTATTTAACAACTTTCATTTATGCATTTGATAATAAAGAGGTATTTATTAAATTCCCTGTCATCATTTCTCTGTGGAGCACATTAGAGACCCAAAAGGTAATCATTTTCTTCATGATTTCATCTCCAGTAACAGTCTGTCTTTCACTCGAATTGATGAGTAGACATAGAGCCAGTTGGCCTCTGATTACTGCACACCTGGCATGCTCAGCCTCTTTCTTCTAAGCATCCAGAGTGTTTTGATACTTGATACTGTGCTTCAGCATTCCCTGGAACACCTGCGTTCTCTCACGCTGGCATGGCTGCTCAGCTGTAGTTTGCTATTGATCTCAGATGTCCGGATAACTTGCTTCACCATAATACTTTGGTTTTGGTTTCCCCTTATTAGGAATATTTTTCTCATATAATATATCTTGATTACAGTTTCTCCTTTCTTTACTCCTCCTAGTTATTCTTCACATACCTTTCGATCCAGACCCAGCTCTCTTCTGTCGCTCATTAGAAAGCAAACAGGCCTCTTAGGGATAATAATAAAATACAGTTAAGACAAAACAGTCAAACAAGCAAACAAACAAACAAATGAAGACAAACCCCACATGGAAATCCAGCAAAATAAACAGGAAATAAAAAAGAGCTGAAAAGAAAACACAAAGAAAAAACATAGATGTAGAAATATATTTGTTCACACACTTAAGAATTGTTTAAATCACAAAATTGGAGATCATAATATATATGGAAATGGGTAAAAAAAAAAGAGAAAAATGTAAATTAATTTAAAAACATATGATTAAAGTAAGAGTAGTTTGTGTGCCTAGTAGAGACTTCCTTGGAGTATACTAGCTTTTTCATTTGGCAGTGGTTTTCAATTAGAGGTAGCGTTTGGCTAAGGGCGAGTGCGTGTGACCACTTCTGCTTTCAGGTTTAGTATCCCATCTGATGCAAACCACGCATGCTTTCTTCAAGCTGTCTCAGTGTCCGTGAGTTCATCTATGTGTCACTCCTGATCATTTAGACGGCTTTCTTTCCTTGCTGTCCTTTACCTTGGCCAACAACACAATTCGATGTAAACCATTTCGGTACTGGAAGCTTCATTAACTGTTGTGACATACACACACACACACACACACACACACACACACACACTTCTAATCGTTGTTTCTCTCTGTAGTAGATTAGAGATACAAAGATCAATTATTCTCTTCATTATGTTATTCTCAATCTCAGGCCATCCTTTTCTAAAATTGATATGCAGACAGAAATAGCCACTTTTACCTTCCTGAGTTTTGTAGTTACTCCAGGTTATACACTCACATCAGGAGACTTGGACCTAGGATCAGCGGATTAAAAAAAACAAAACAAAACAAAACAAAACAAAATGTGGCACTTGTCTTTCTGGGTCCAAGTTACCTCACTTGACATGATCTTTTCTAGTTCTGTTTCAATGTAAATTTCATGATTTCATTTTTCATTACAGCTCAACAGTATTCATATATATATATATATATATATATATATATATATATATATCACATTTCATTATCCATTCACTAGTTTAAGGACATTTATGTTGTTTCCATTTCAAGCTGTTGTTAATAGACAAAAAATGGCTGAGAAAATCTACGTGGAGTGGAATGTTGAGTTCTTCCGCATGGTTTGTTTTTCTTTTTTATTATTTTTATTTTTATGATTTTAATTTGTTTTGAGATAGGGTCTCTCAATGTAGTCTTGGTTGACATGAAGCTCACAATGTGGACCACATAGGCTTTGAGCCTATAGAGATCCTCTTGCCTCTATTTCCTGAGTTGTAAGATTATAGTCAAGTGCCATAATATCCCATGTCTTAATCTAGATTCTGGGGATCCACTTCAGGTCTTCATGTTTGACAATCACGTTTTGCATGGGGCTCAATGATCTCTCTATTATCTTACTGTCCCTCTCCCTGTCTCTTCCTCTCTCTTTTTCCAGATTTTTAACATTTTGCTTGTTTTTAGGGGCTTTGGGCTTGTGATTTTCCCTTTTCATATATCCTAAAATTACAGATGTGTAAGGAACATCCTGTTGCGGGGAATAACAAAAACAGAACTGGCACGTTCCTGCACTCATGTCTCTGCTCTGGTGGCCTGGCCAGCCACATACTGGCAGGCAATGGCCAACCTGTTTTTATCTTGTGGAAACTCTGACTCAAAACCTCACAATCTCTCCACCCAGCTCACTAGGTTCTTACTGGCCAGTAGTTACCATGCCAGCCCCATGCTACAAAGCCCCCATGACCTTTATGGTGCACATCAGGCAAACCCATACTTTGCTACCATACCTTTCTCTCTGGAACCCAGTCGAATCATCCCAATAAGAAAACACCACACAAACTTAGCTCAGAAGCCATGGTAACTCAGTCTCTGGGTGCAACAACTAAAACCCAATCTTGTAAGCCTTATTAAATCTTACTCCTTTGGTGGTGAATCCTGATGGATCCACCATGATACTGGGAAACTCTAGTAGCTACATCTTGCCCTTCTGCTGTCCCCATTTCAAAAGCCCCTAACTGTCTCCTCCTCTTTCTCTTCCTTTGTTCAACCCAGAAGTCCCACCTACTTGCCCAGTGATTGGCTCCTTTATTCATTAGAGTATTGGGCCACAAGAAGTCACCTGAGTATGAGATTCACTCCTTGTCTGCAACCCCTCCCAGGAGAGCAGAATTAGCATCAAAATACAGACAGCACCAGGCCCATCCAAACAATACCCAACTCAATTTTCCTCATTTCAGAATTAGATTATTTAGATTACTTTATTTATAGACAGAGTGTTGTCTAGATGGCTAGTCTTTTTTGCTTGCTTTCAGTGGTTAGGGTATGAGGAAGATACAATATGAAAGGACCACTCCCATCCACATTTTCCTGAACTCTGAAACTCCATTCTATAATTTTTAAATTGAATGAGTTTTTGTTTAATTTTTATCAAAAAGTTTTCAAATTTATTTCCTCTTCCATTTCCTTACTGTTATTCTACTTGGATCTGCAGCTCGTGGTGCTCACCACACATTTTTGTTTCTCCTTGCTTCTACTTTTAATTTTTTCTAGGCTCTATCATGACATTTAAACAATTTAAATCATGTAACACTCATTTCTACTTAAAAGGCTTCAAACCCTCTTTTACTGAATGTAGAATAAAATCTAAATGTCTTTGCATGGCCGTCAGGGCTTCTGCCCTTCCCACTGTCTTCTCCCACATCTCCTGTGTCAGTACACAAGCTGTGCATCTCACTGTCTTCTCCCACATCTCCTGTGTCAGGACACAAGCTGTGCATCTCAAGCTGCTGTGCCTTGTCTTCTATGTCGTATTCAACATCAGTTGTGGAGGCGAGAAGCGTGGGTTTCCAGCTCTTGAGACTCATCTGTCTCCAGTGTAGCCATGTGCAGCCTGAAGGACAATGGTCTTTTTTTTTTTCTTTTTAATTTTATACCACTTTTTTTTCTCAGGAAGAAATTAAGAGCTTAATATATAATTGAGATCTAATAAATGCTTACTAAAATTGTGTAGATATATATTATCTCACCATGATGATGTAAAGTGTTAAAATCCTCAAACTTTAATTTAGAAATACATTCATACAAAATTAAAAATGTTTAAGTTATTCAAGTTTCTGTACAGATTGTATAAATTAAAACTCAGGTCATAAGCTAATTTCGTTAGCTACTTGTAGATGGACTGACATTGGGACTTGTTTCATGGTTTCCTGTTAGAATATTTTTTAAAGGATACAACAAAGTAGTCTAGTAATACTTTTTTCCCCTGGCATTGATTATATTTATGAGCTTTAGACACAGGCTTTATAGTTCCTCTGTTTCCAAGAAGAATATGCTCTGTATTAGCATTTTTCTTCATGTCTCTTTTATTTTTTTTATATTTTTTGAAACAGATTGTATTTTCCTAAAGAAATATATCATGATGGCTGTTCTCCTCCTCTCCTCCTCCCAGCTCCTCTCCATCCCTCCTCGGATTTAGGGCCATTCTCTTTCTGTCTCTTATTAGAACATAAACAAATAAAATAACATATGATAAAATAAAATATAATTGGTAAGACAAAAACTAATATATCAGATTGGAAAACATAAATCAATCAACAAACAAAAAAGAGAAAAAAAAGACCTAAGAGAAGGCACAAGAATAGAAGACCCACTTGTTTGAAGTTAGAAATTCCATAAAAACAGTAAACTGGAAGCATAATGAAAAGTAAGATATAAATTATTACTAATGATTTGACTTGTCAAGGAGCTCTAATATGTGTAGATGAGAAGCCAAAGCAAAAGTATTAGAAATATGTCTGTGTAATAGTCATAGTCAACTGTTCAAAAGCCTTGATTCTCTTTTTAAAAAATATTTTTTTTTTGGATAGTGGCTCAGTGGGGGGTTGGTGAGGATGGGAGGGGGAAGTATTTGGGGTGTAAATGAATTAATTAAAAATATTTATTTTAATTTTAGTAATTTATGTGTGATGTGAGGGTATGTGTACATGAGTAGATCAGAGACCAGGGGCTTTTGGTCCCTTTGAAGCAGAAGTTATAAGTGGCCATGAATGGTGTAAAGTGGAAGCTGGAAGCAAAACTCAGGTTCTCTGCAAGAAAAACACATAGCTTATTCATTTATCTTTCTAGCCCATGAGATTTATTTTAGATGCACAAACTCTGTTGCAAATTAACTTTCATTTCTTTTGATTATTTCTCAAACTATATATATAAGAAAACTAACTTATACATTAATGATGATTAAGTTCTACCTTATAATCTTTATAGTGAGTAAATTATGATACATGGCAGGCTATTTTGTAGAATTTATTTAAGTCAACAATAAATAGCAAGGTACTCTAAAAAGATAATTATCTTTTCTGTTTATATTCATTTTAAGCCCTACATCCAACGTTTAGTATTTCTTGTTTTTATAAGTATACAACTCACAAATTTTAATTATATGCATCACATGTGTAATTTGGTTCTAAAACAGTTTAGAATATGAAAGCAATACATAAAACACACAAATAATTATGGTTCAAGTTCCTTAAGTTGCTGCTAGAAAGCTTCCCTAAATTACCAATAAATCAGCTACTGTTAAAACTTTTAGAAGGCTCATATACACAAAAATTTCACAAAATTCTTACTACTCATAATATATTTTAAAAGTCTTCTTATTAATTTAGTAAAACAAACAAAAAAACCAAACCAAACCAAAACAAAAATCCAACACACAGACTGATAATGTCTGACTAAATCAACCATGGAAACAACAGTACAAAAATAAGAAAAGAATAAATCTCTTCATTCTACCACTCACTCTCCACCATTGTAGGTTCATATTTGCTCAGGTGCCTGACTGTAGGGAAGTGCTGAGACATCACTAAGGGGTGGGAAAGCACAGTCTAAGGTGTGAGGAAGCCAGAGCTGACTTGGGTGTCCCGGGCCTTCGATGAGGTCAAGCCATTGGGTTCTTAGACTCTTGGACATCCAGGTACCACTGGGAGTTGTGGAAGAACAGAAAACAGAGGCAGGGGCCCATGGAATGGCACAGTGATTAGCCCAGGACCAGGGGGCCAGGAAAGAGGAGCTCAGGCTTGTCCCATCAATGATTGTCCTTATCTTGGCAGAGGCAGGCTTGGTGGTAGTTGTGGCTGGGAGTACAAAGAACCCGTCTGTAGGAGATTAGGCTGTGGGCAAAGGCCTTCTTTATGGCTCCCCATAGGTGATCTTGGTGAAAAGATGCAGTCTGTGGTTCTAAACAGTTTATTGTCATGGTAGAAAATGGATTTGTAAAACCATACCCTACTTCTCAGGGTGGACCTGAGATTAAACATCTTTTGCAGGGAGGAATGTTTGGTAAGGGAAACTTATTGCCTAAGTCCTCCAAAAGTCTAAGTACTACATTAATATGGAGAACTCTGATTTGGGTCTATGTGACCATAGGACACATTTCTTTCATGTGAGAAGCATGGCATGTGTTCCAAGTCAGAGTCTGGCAGGAAGCTGGGAGTCACCTAAGCCCATCAATTGTGTGTCCATCAAATCTCCAGGTCTCGACCTGCTCTATCTTACCAAACTTCCTGGCATGGTTTTACATCCCACACCATCTTTGTTAAAGTTTCACTATATTCTCTGTACATTATTGTGAAATATCCTTATAATGTCTTTATCTGAAATCTCAGTTGTTTCCGCTTTTGACTACATTCTTTAGCAGCTTGAGTAGTCTTTTTTAATATCTCATTTGCCTGTGACATTCGAAGTCTATGAGCCGATTCCTCCCTCAACCCATCCCTGCTTCTGAGAAAGAGGCCCCTTTCTCCTGTACTCATGCCTTCACATTCTCTTACATAGAACATCTTTCCTCCTAATTTTAATCTTCCATCATCTACCATGTCTTTTGGAATTCTGCCTAGGTATTTTCTGTGTTGTGCTAAATTTGAAATCTATCCCCATGTTTTCCCATGTTTCTTCAGAGTTTGTTTAAAGAGTTTTCCTATTGCCCATTCATTGTTCCCATGGGAATGTGCAGTCCTCGTTCATGATGAGCAGCAGTATTTTCAGCTCAACATCATGCTCTCTGTCCTAACCTCAGTAGCTGGCATTTAATGGTCATTCAGCATCCTTCCAGTATTTTTTCAATAATAAAATATTTTCTAATATATAAGTATATTATTTTATATTCCTTTATAATATTTTTCTTAATATTAGATTCTTAAAGTACCCCATAATTGTTCTACATCTATGTGAGTTTAATTCCCTATTAAGTAGTTGGGTGTCCTTGGACAAATTAACTAAAGCTATAACGTTCCCATTTTAAAATTTGAAAACAATGGTGCTTTTTTAATAGGATGGCAATGAATAATCTTTGAGATAAAGCACAAAACACTTCACATGGTGCTTGGATCAAACTAACGACTTCTTATTGTGACTTTCTATTCCACCAAATTTTTGTTAAACCAAAGATCAAGAGCAATGGATATGTAAACTAAAATGTTGTATTAAGACTTGGGTTCTGTGACAAATTCTTTTTTTTTATTGGATATTTTATTTATTTACATTTCAAATGTTATCCCTTTTCCCAGTTTCCCATCTGGAATCCCCCTAATCCATTCCCCCCCTCCTCTTGCTCCTATGAAGGTGCTCCCCCACCTACCTATCCATCCACTCCTGCCTCCTCACCCTGGCATTCTCCTACACTGGGGCATCGAGCCTTCATAGGACCAAGGATCTCTCCTCCCATTAATAACCAACTAGGCCATGCTCTGCTATACATATGCTGCTGGAGCCATGAGTCCTACCATATGTACTCTTTGGTTGTTGGTTTAGTCCCTGGGAGCTCTGAGGAGTCTAGTTGGTTGATACTGTTGTTCTTCCTATGGGGTTACAAACCCCTTCAGCCCCTTCAAGGCCTTTCTTTAACTTTTTTATTGGGGACACATGCTCAGTGCAATGACTGGCTGTGAGCATCCCCCTCTCTGTCAGGGTCTGAAAGAGTCTCTCAGGAGACAGCTATATCAGGTTCCTGTCAGCATGCATTTTTTGGCATCCACAGTAGTTTCTGGGTTTGGTATCTGTATATCCCCAGGTGGCACAGTTTCCTGATGGCCTTTCCTTCAGTTTCTGCTCCACACTTTGTCTCTGTATTTCCTCCAATGAGTATTTTGTTCCTCCTTCTAAGAAGGACCAAAGTATCCATACTTTGGTCTTTTTTTTACTGTTGAGCTTCATGTGGTCTGTGAATTGTATCTTGGGTATTCTGAGCTTCTGGGCTAACATCCACTTATCAGTGAGTCCATACCATGCATGTTCTTTTGTGACTGGGTTACCTCACTCAGCATGATATTTTCTAGTCCCATCTCTTTGCCTAAGAATTTCATGAAGTCATTGTTTTTAAATAGCTGGTAGTACTCCATTGTGTAAATGTACCACATTTTCTGTATCCATTCCTCTGTTGAAGGACTTCTGGCTATTATAAACGAGGCTGCTATGAACATAGTGGAGCATGTCTCCTTCTTATATGCTGAAGCATCTTTTGGGTTTATGCCCAGAAGTGGTATAGCTGGGTCATCAGGTGGTACTATGCCCAGTTTTCTGAGGAACCTCCAGACTGATTTCCCAAGTGGTTGTACCAGCTTGCAATCCCACCAACAATGGAGGAGTGTTCCTCTTTCTCCACATCCTAGACAAGTTCTTACAACTGCCAGCTTCAGAAAGAGGGAACAGCTGCCAAACATCACCAGAACTGACTTAGAACATAGAAAAAAATAAATGTTGTGAAACCAAGGTGTTCTAAACTAAGCCCAAGTTCCACAAACCTTCTATGGCTGGCCACAAAGACTGGTTTGTTGCCTCTGGAGTGATTAGACAAAACTGACTGGGAAATTTAAAATGAACAGGCTGTCAATTATGTACTGTGATAGAATTGAAGTCAAGGTTTCGAAGGGACCTGTCTTTCTGTTGGTTCACTTTGCCTTTTGTTCTTGATTTGTTTCCTTTACCACTTCCTTTTCTTGCACTAAGCAGTCTTTTTAATTAACTTTGGGACTCCTAAGGATTTTTGTGCACTTCATCATAGTGCACTCAATTTAGCAAAAGGCTTTAGAACTCTAGCTTTGGAGACATATACAAAGTTAAACTCTCACATGGTCTCCTGAAAGCTGTGACATTGGTCTTCTCTCTCTCTCTCTCTCTCTCTCTCTCTCTCTCTCTCTCTCTCTCTCTCTCTCTTTCTCTCTCTCAATATTCTCACAAATATTACTTCCTGACCCACAGTTCCCCTCTCTTTTCTTCTCCCAGTCCCTCTTCCCAACCTCCTCTCTTTCACTAGTTTATATCTCCATTTCCCTACAGAAAAGAGCAGACCTCCTAGGTATATCAGTCAAATATAGCAGGTAAACATATGGCATGTTACCTGGACTTATAGGGGCTCACAGTGACTGAAACTACAATCTGACCTAAGCCCTCTGCTTATATGTTATGGTTGTGTTGCTTGTTCTTTTTGTGGACTCCAAACTGGGAATGGGAGACAGTCTCTCACTCTTTTTCCCTGATTTTGAAATCCTTTTCCTTCTACTTGGTTGCTGTGTCCAGCCTTAATATGAGAGGACAGGAACTCCACAGGAAGACCTACAGAGTCACCTAACTTGGACACATATGGCTCTCAGAGTCTGCACCATCAACCAAAAAAGATATATGGGCTGGACCTAGGCCTCCCACATAAGTAGCAGATGTGCAATTTGGCCTTCATGTGGGTTCCAAACAACTGGAATGGAGGCTGTCCCAATGGCAGTTGCTTGTCCTAGGATATGTTTGTTCTACTAGAGGGGCTGACTTGTTTGGTCTTAGTGGAAGATGAAGTGCCTAGCCTCTCAGAGACTTGAAATGCCACTGTGGAAGGATACCTGTGGTAGGACACATGGGGAAATAGGGGAATAATTGTGGGAAGGGGGACTGGGAGGGTGGCAGTGAGTGGGATGTAAAGTGAATAAGCAACAGATAAATAAATAAATAGATATAGATAGATAGATAGATAGATAGATAGATAGATAGATAGATAGATAAAATTTACAAAGCGGGGAAATGATGGTCTTGCTTTTGCTGCTGATGACGATGATAGCGTGGATGATGATGGTGGTGGTAGTGATGGCGATGACAATACCATGACAAATTGACATTACCATGACAAATTGCTCTAAGGCTTCACAAGATAGTATAAATAAAACCTTAACATATTGCTTTATATACAGTGGAAGTTGAGTAAATGCTTAGGCTATTCACTGAGTTCTGTTTGTGTCTGCCATAAGTCACTTAGGTTTTGTGAAACATCGCTTTTTTCAGGCTGTGCCTTGTATTGAAAGACTACATAGTTATACTGGAAGCTGATTGTGTTCCTGGTGGCATGTGAGCAGTACCACCTTTGTGGCACTACACACACAGGACAGATGGATAAAGAGTATATATATCAGGAAATGGAAAGCAATTCATATTATAAACTTATTGGCATAAATCAGGATTGTAAAATACAAGGATATATTGAAATCATAACAGCAAAATCATCCCAAGAACTTATTTATGAGACACACCAGAGCAAGAAAAGGGCACTGATCAGGAGAGGTTCACCTGATACTGAAATCACTGTGATGAAATTTCTACCAGTCTGTCATCTGACTACCTGGTATGTACATCAGAGCATCCACAGAAAAGAACCCTGGGCAGTCACTGAACCTTCATTTTGGCTCAGTGCACACTGCTGTTGTTGCCTACTCAAATCGCCTTCCATTTGTCCTGCTTAGCCACCTGGCCCTGCTGTTCATAAACCATTCACTCTCCTGGACTAGGTCCTGCTCTTGGCTGCATCTCACTCCTGAAGCTCATTTCTGACTCCAAGCCTGACTTCAAAAGAACAGACCTCCCAACTCTGGTCTTTATTTTATCACTTTAAACTATATTTTCTATCATTTCTATTGGCTTCCTAATTTCTTTGGACTTCTGACACCTCTTGAATCACTTGATAAAAACCCCAATCCCTATCCAAGACACACATACCTTTACTATGTAGAGTTTACTGTATGGTCTGTGAATTAATATGAGTAATTAAGAATGTACTAAAAGAATCTATGTCTACCTTGGCTAGGGCTACCAAGGAAAGTCAGAGTATCTGACAAAATGCTTTCATTAAAGTTGCCATATTTTGTGTATTTACTGTTATTCAATTAATTCTGATATTGTGAAAAGAAGCATACTGAGGCATCTATATTTCTGACAGTTCACTGAAATAGTTTAAAATGTTACTCATCTTTGAATTCTAATCATCAGCGTTTTCTGTTGGTGTTTTGTGTATTATAGTTGTGTGCTTTTAAAAACATTTCAAGAATCCCTTATGTTTATTGTGACTGGACATTAGCAGTTTGAAATAGGGTATCCTGGAGACAGAAGCGAGTGAGTTATAAGGGTTTAATTTTGGAATGTGTGTACATTTCAAGTGAAGAAAAACCTACCTGAGGGTGTCTTAGAAAATATAGCTAAGAGCTGAGAAAGAAATGTACTAATGCAAAGGAGTAGTGGCTCAATGGTAAATTTAACCTAGTTTTTAATTGTAGTCATTCCTGACCATGGACTTAGTTGTAGTGCTAATAAAAGAAGCCAGAAAACAAATAAGACAAAACAAAAGCCCCAAACATTAATTGTTTAAGTAAGCTAACTTTATTTCAATTCCCAAGAATAAGAGAGCTTGGTAAATAGGCCAGTATCTTTCATTTCATTTATTTATTTATTTTTAGGAACCAAGGTCTATCTGAGTAGATGAGAGGCCCAGGGGAATGTGCATTAATTAGTAAGCTTCTAGTGTTAAATTGCAGCTAATTTGGGTCTTGTAATTGAAAGGAACTAGCAGACAGAATGGTGCTGACAGCACTCTGGGATAGGAGGAAATTTAAAACAGCTTTTCTGTAGCTCATCTTCCTGTGATAAGAGACAGTCTATTTCACTTGACTGAACTAATTTTGAGACTTGAACCTTCTGTCTCCCCTTAAAAAATGACAATTTTGCACAAGATCAAAGGAAATGAGTGTTCTTTACAAAGTTCCGTTTTAGATGCACCTTATATGTAAGCGGCTTGTAAGAATACAAAGATACTTTCAAATATTACAGGAAGGTTTAAAACAGATGCTTTTGTTTATTTAATGTCATCTGATTCTAAAATTGAGATATGTTTTGAAGATAGAGTTGCAACTTTCTGTCCAAATCTAACCGTAGCCAATAGTTCAGATATAAAGAGCCGGACCTCACTTCCTTGGCTGGTTACTGATATGTCTTGTCTGGATAGGTCAAGAGCCAGTAAGTGTGAGTAAATGATTATAATATTTGCATCTGTCTGAAGATTGCAATTTTGTAGACTTTACTATATTTCTAGCTCTTAATCATTCATCCCTCCTCTTCCACGAAGTTCCCTGAGCCTTAGAGAAGGTGGTGTAAGTCACTTGTTTAGGGTTAGGCCCACACTCAAAGGGTAGTTTCTGTGTTTCCAGCAGCCAAGACTCTCTGCATGTGCAAGGAAAGGCTTATTTCACTAAGGCTGGAGCTGCTTTTGTCTATGGGTGTAAGAATAGATATTTAGAAGCAGTTTGTGTCTATGTTAGTTTAATTAACCATCAGAAATACATTCCACAAATGAGCCTATTACGCCTTCAGACAAGATTTATTATTAGACAGATTATAGCACTCACCACTAGTCCTGGTTTTGAATCTACTTGGAAGACAGTTGGCTACCCACACACAGCGCCACACCACCAATAGCTAACACACGATCGCAAAGGTGACCACATCTTGTTATCCAAGCTGTTTCTCTATTCTTGTTTTATCCTAGTTAATATTCACCCAGTCACAGCCTCATCTTCCTAATTCTGCTTTATTCCATAGACATTTCTAACAACAGTGTTCGTTTTCTATACTCTTTTTTGTTAAACTTCTTTTCTAGTACCTCTCCTGTCCTGAGGAAACCTCCTCCTTTATCTCCCTGCCACTTTATTTTCTAGATTCTACAGGTAATCTATGTTAGAAAGCACACTGATGAGTTTACGATGTGATCTTCACACATACATACAGGTTTTCTTCTTTTGAGTTTGAGTCACTCCACTCCGAATTTGTCCCCATTCCATTGTTTCCCTCACATTGCATGCTTTCATTTTTCTTTGTGAATACGTACCACATATTCACCATCTACTCAGCAGCTGTTGTACTTTCATTTTCAAGCTATTGTAAATAAGGGATCTATAAATATAGATATACAGCCATCTTTAGGCTATAGGTAGGATATAGAGTCTTTTGCGTATAAGCATAATAGTGGCATGGATACACCATATTGATTTCTCAAAGCAGCTAGATTCATTTCTAGATGGCTAGTTTCTTTCCCATCAACATTACATAGGAAACACTTTCCCCACATCTATGCCAACACTTGTTATTCATACTCTAGATGATGGCCATTCTGACAGAGATGAGATAGACTCTTAAATAGATATCGTTGGCATTAGGACCTCCAAAGCATGTTATGTCACATAGGGGGGCCTCACTGATCTGTTGCCAAGGCAACAGCCACCATATTCCCAGAATTCAGCGTGCTCACCTCCCACCTTTACCTGTGACCACATCACCATCCATATCCACCCTCCCTCCTCCCTTCCCCCTCTTCTCTTTCCGCTGTCGCCACTCTGTTATCTCTTTCTCTCTCCCAATAAAACCTCTTACACATGGAATTGTTTGGACCTAGTGTGTGCGCTGTGTCCAGATGTGAGCCGCTATTCTAACACATTTGGTGCAAAACCCAGAAACTTGGCAGTTCCATCAACAGTGGCTGTGGGGACCTGTGGAGGAGATGAGATTATGGCCAAGTGGACTGGCCCCAACTGCAGCTGCCATGTGTGCACTGGTTCCCGGGCCCCTTAGCTGGTTGCTACGAGAATCACAGCCTTCAACCACACGGAGCTGCTGCTGCTGCTGCTGCTGCTGCAGCTGTCACTATAGCGGCACCACCATGGGGCACACAAACTTCTGCCATGTGAGCTGTGCTGTCCTGGTCTGTCTTGCGGGGCTAGTTTCTGGCAGGGCCCACACCTACCCATTCAGTTCCACGTTCCTATTTACTAGTTTGCTATAATTCTTATACAGACACTGGCATATTAATTGGTAGGATCGGTCCATGGGAGGGCCTCTAGTTTCCAAGATAGGGTCTGGCCAGCTTTTTCTAAGGATTAAGGGGTTGACATTTTACAGCCATGCGTCACAGCTGACATATGAGTTAGGACATTAACCCTTTGTGTGACCATTCCCTTGAAAGCAGCTCTCATTCCCTTCCCCCTCTGGATTCTTGCAACCATTTAAAGAAATCTGTGGTACTGGGGCAGATCTCTTTCTACAGTAATCCCAGGGCTTACTGGGTAGCCTCTAGGGGGCCCTCGTGATGACTTGGACCACTAGCCTGGCTGATTTTTTTTGGGGGGGGGACTGGTCTTGGGATGCTGGTAAGAATAATCCAATAACCCCTAATGGGTGCTGCGATGTCTTCAAATGTACCTCAAGGCACCCTACTGGGATGTCTCCTGGAAAATATCAAATATTTGAAGCTAATGTCTGATTTGAAGACATCACAATTAATGCAATAAGGCCTGGATTCAGTACCAATTAGGTAGTTCAAAATGGCCACCTAATGGCACCTTTGATCCATTGATTTTAAGGGATCTTAACACATACTGCCAGCGAACTGATAAATGGAAGGAGGTTCCCTATGTCCAAGCATTCATCTCTCTTTGCGTCATTCCCTCCCTGTCCCACAACCCAATTTTTCTCTTAGCCATGAAATCTACAAACCTCCACTAGACAATGATACAACCAGCTAATGAACCACCTCCTTTTTGCTGCAGACCTGTTTCCACACCACCAAGAAACCAAATTGCTGCCTCAGTTTCTCCTTCTCACCAGGATACCCCAGAGCCTGCTAGATCTACATCTCCAGACCCCTCCCCTTCTGTGCCAGCTGTAGGTCATTCCAAATGCCCCACATTGGCAGCTACCTTCACTCCTCCTGTCACCCGCTCTAAGGCCACAGCCAAGTCCCCAAGTCCTTCCTCCCCAGCGACAACTGGCCCAGCAATGGTCCTACCTCTAAGAGAATTTGCTGGGGTAGATGGTCTTGTCAGAGTGCATGTTCCTTTCTCACTCAGTGAACTTTCTCAAATAGAATGCAGACTGGATTCCTATACATCTAATTCTTCCAAGTTTATTAAAGAGTTCCAGTATATCACTCAATCTTATAGCTTGACTTTCCATGATGTTCACATGATTCTTACTAATAATTTACTTCCTAATGAATGCAGATGAGTTTGGGTAGAGGCAAGAACACATGCAGATGGAATTCACCAAACAGACAGCACATATCCAATCAGTTCTGAGACAGTGCCTGAACAGGATCCATGGGTGTTGATACTGGAGTTGCAGGGATAACAACTTCCATGACCCAATATAATACATTCACTTCCTAGTTTAAAAGCAATCTTCAAGAAATGTCTGAAACTGTGCTTACTCTCCCAAAACATATCTATTCTTTGGCAGCTGTGGTGCTTCAGAACTGACAGGGGCTGGATGTCCTGACAGCTAAAGAAGGTGGTCTTTTCCTGTTCCTCCAAGAAGAATGCTGTTTCTATGTCAACCAATCTGGGATAGTAAGAAATAAAATCCAGGAGCTACAGTCAGACATAAAAAAATTCAGGGACCGTAAGACCTCCAGTTCTGAGATTTTTCAGAATCCTGTATGGAAGTGTATACTCCCTTTCATAACACCTCTCCTAGTCATCTTCCTGGTGTTATTATTTGCTCCCTGCCTCAGTAATCTTGTTTCTACATTCCTTCAATGATATACAAAAAAATTTCTAACCAAACTGTTAATCAGTTCCTGTTATAGGATTACTAGCCGCTGTTCACAGAAGAGCCACTGTCCACAGAGGATGGTGATGTGAACATTTATCAAGGAGATCCAGATGGTGAAAGCCATCTACCCCACCCCCACCCCCACTCCCCCATTGATGACGCCCCTAGACAGCAAGAAACAGCTTAAGAGACATGACACCCTTGCTCCCTTTTCATCATTGGCTTCCCCCTCCCTTTTTCTCTACTTCTCTTTATAATTACAAGAAAGGAGGTATGTTGGCATCAGGACCTCTGAAAATCATAACGTCACATAGGCGGGCCTCACAGACCTGTTGTCAAGGCAATATATATTCCCAGAATCCTTTGGGCTCACCTTCTACCTTTACCTGTGACCACATCACCATCCATATATATGTGGGGAATGCCCCTCCCTCTATCTCTCTCTCCCCCTCCTCTCTTCCTGTTGCCACCCCAACTCTCTCCCAATAAAACCTCTTACATGTGGAACTGTTTGGGCCTAGTGTGTGCTGTGTCCAGACTTCAGCTGCTATTCTAACACATCAGATATCATCTTCATCTCTACAAAGACTAAGAATAATGAATATTTTTATTTTTATTAGATTTTTTTATTAACATTTCAAATGGTATCCCCTTTCCTGGTTTCCTCTCTGAAAACGCCCTATCCCCTCACTCCTCACCCTGCTCACCAAACCAACCATTCCAGCTTCCTGGCCCTGGCATTTCCCTACACTGGAGCATAGAGCCTTCATAGGACCAACAACCTCTCCTTCGATTCATGACCAACAAGGCCATCCTTTGCTACGTATCCAGCTAGAGCCATGGGTCCCTCCATGTGTACTCTTTGGTTGGTGGTTTAGTCCCTGGGAGCTCTGGGGATACTGATTGGTTCATATTGTTGTTCCTCCTATGGGGCTTCAGACTCCTTCAGCTCCGTGGGTCATTTCTCTAGTTTCTTCACTGGGGACCCTGTGCTCAGCTCAATGGTTGCTGAGAGCCTCTACCTCTGTATTAGTTGGGCACTCTCAGAGACTCTCAGGAGACAGGTATATCAGGCTCCTGTCAACAAGCACTTGTTGGCATCCACAATAGTGTCTGAGTTTGGTTGCTGTATATGGGATGGATCCCTAGGTCAGGCAGTCTCTGGATGGCCCGTCCTTCAGTCTCTGCTCCATACTTTGTCTCTGTAACTCCTCCCATGGGTATTTTGTTTCCCCTTCTAAGAAGGACCAAACTATCCACACTTTGGTCTTCCTTCTTTTTAAGCTTCAAGTGGTCTGTGAATTGTATTTTGAGTATTCCCAGCTTCTGGGCTTATCAGTGAGTGCATACCATGTGTGTTCTTTTGTGACTGGGGAACCTCACTCAGGATGATGTTTTCTAGTTCCATCCATTTGCCTAAGAATTTCATAAATTAATTGTTTTTAATAGCTGTAAAGTACTCCATTGAGTAAATGTACCACTTCTTCTCACACCAAGATACATCCATTTCCATTCAGAAAAAACAAAACAAAACAAAACAAAACAAAACAAAAAACCAGGCCTTTTAGGGATATCAGCCAAACAAACACAAAATAATAAGTTACAATAAGACTAAGCACATACCCTCATCAGTGTTGGATATAGTAACTCCGTAATAGGAAAATGGTTCCAAAAACTGGCAAAATAATCAGAGATAACCTCCAGTCTCACTGTTAGGGAGTCCCAGAAGAATACCAAGCTATATATACATAGCATATATGTAGAGGACCTAGTTCAGGTCCATACAGACTCCTTTATTGTTGCTTCAGTCTCTGTGAGCCATTATGGGCCTAGGTCAGTTGAGTCTTTGGTTTACGTGTGGTGTTCTTGGCTCACCAAGCTCCTACAATTCTTTCTCCCCATCTTTTGTGGGATTCCCTGAGCTCTGCCTAATGTTTGGTTGTGGGTCTCTGCATTTGTTTCCCTTAGGTGCTGGATCATGGCTCTCTGATGACGATTATGCTAGGCTCTGATCTACAAGTATAGTAGATCATCATTAGGAATATACCATTTTTATGTACTCATATCTTCCTATTTACAACTTTTCAGTTTTCAAGCATCATCAATAAAGCACCTGCTGACAATGGCATACATTTCTCTGTTTGAAGTATGTATTCTATTTCTCTTACTGTTTCTTTTATTGTTGTGTTTTGGGGATCAAGCCTAAGTATATCTGCTAGACCAATGTTCTCCCACTGAACTATTTATCCAGTCAATTTGTTGTCTATTAATTTCATGACATATTATCCATATGAGTCAATATGAGTGCCTTTGACTTGTTTTTATTGGCTTATGTATATTGGCTAGGGCTTCTCACAAAATACTGAATAGAGACGAAGAATGTCAATGTTTTAAGTTTCTTTTTATTTAATATATTGACATATTTAACATATTAAGACAGTCAAGTTCCACCCTTTTAGATGATGTTAGCTTGTGTTAAGTTGAAATATTTTTCAACTTAACATATTTTTCTTTGTAGTCAGGGCATATTTTTTTCTTTGTAGTTTTTAACAATGTATTTTTTATTTAGTGTTTTTAATTAGAATTAAGAATTGAATTTTTCAGGTTTTTCTCTAACTATATTGAGATGATCATGGGTCATTTTAAGTTTAGTAAATTGATATGATAAATCACTCTGATTTTTGAAGAGCAAATTGTTCTCATGTTAGTGAACTGATGCTCAGTTTTTATGGTTCACTTTTCCTTTATTTCCTGCTAGATTTGGTCAGATTCACTTCCTCTGTGCCAAGTTGTGTTGCACTCAGCACAAACCAAGTTTCATTTGGGGTTTCCCTCCACGCATCATCATTTGGACATGCTTATCATAAACTGAGCTGTGCCTTCCCTCCACGCATCATCATTTGGACATACTTATCATAAACTGAGCTGTGCCTTATTTGTTTCCATTTTTCATAAATCACACATAAGAAGGATGCAAAATGTTTTGAAGGACATAAATCTTCTAAATTTTTATTGTGCTGGTGATATTGAAAACTGAAATATTTTAAAGTGGTCCAGATCTTTGAGTGTGTTTCATGCAAAACTGCACTGTTTACAGGATATCAGACTGAGTTATTGGATTATATGGGGCTTGTGTTTCCCCATTTTCTTTGAACTTTATTTCAACTCTGTAAGTTATTATTAAACTAACAGTAAAACAAATCTAATTTATGGAAATGTCTGTTTGTCAAGTGGAAAACCATTGAATGTGTTTCTGTATTTACCTATTTTGCATTTCATAACAAATTTATTCCATGTGTACATGTGTGTATGTGTCTGTGTTTTGTTTGTGTCTATGTATGTGTGGGGTATGTGTGTATCTGTGTGATATTTGTGTGTATGTATGGTGTGTATGTGCATGGTGTGTATGTATGTGTGTTTGTGTCTGTGTGTGAGTGTGTTTATGTCTGTGTATTATAGTATTTGTGTATGAGTATGTATGTGACTGTGCATGTGTGTAGTTTTCAAGTATAACAATTTTTCCAGTTTTTGATTATCTCACATATTACTTTGTGAATTAATCAAAATTTTTGACAGATTTTATAATTTGGCAAAATGAAAATAGAATTCAAAATACATCTGATTGAACATTTTGAATGTATTCATTTCACCTTATGTAGACTATAGCCCAACAAATTTAAATCATTAACTGTCAAGAAGCATTTCTGGAACATAAATAGTTAAAAACTAGCCTCACCATCTCCATTTCTCAGCACCTGAGAGCAGCATTGTCACACCCAACACTACCTATTCAACATTTCCCTTTAATCTCTATAAATTTCTTGTTGATTTTCTCTTCATCATTACCATCATCCATTCCTTCCATGTTGGAAAGATTCAGAAATCTCTTTTAGGTTATCTAAGTTCAAATTTTGATATAATTGTTTCCTCAAAACATGGAGATGGACAACACTCAAAATAAAATTACATCATCTTGACAACAATTACAAATGTCTTATTTCCCAGGACAGATAGAACAGGTCAGAAGGTAAAGGTATGCACTGTTCCAGAACCTACATAACAGAGATAAAAGCATGTTCTGTTCTACATAGCAGAAGGAGAAAGCCAACCCCAGCAAGATGTCCTCTCACAGCTTATGGTGCTTGGAATGAGAATGGCCCCTGCAGGCTCATATATTTAAAAGCTTTGCCACTTGTTAGTGGAACTGTTTGGGAAAGATTAGGGTTTGTGCTCTTTTTGGAGGAGATGTGTCACTGGATTTGGACTTTGAGGTTTCCAAAGTTCACTCCAGGCCGCTGGATACCCATCCCTTCTTTCTGTCTTCACCTTGGAAGTAAGATAAGATAGTGTCCCAGTATCATGCCTACTTGCTGCCATTCTTCCTACAAATGATGGTCAGGGACTCTGCCTCTGAAAATAGGAGGAAAATCTTTTTTATCAAGTGTTGGTATGGTGTCTCCTTTCAGAAAAAGAAAAGTAACTAAGCTAAACACACATGCTCATAAAAAGTGTGCATGAACATACATTGACATGAAGACATAATATTCACACAGACATTTAAAGATTCTGTAATGCATATATTCTTTCATGAATATTCTTATAACAGTTCACTAAATCTTCATAGTAACTAAAATGTGATTCTTTATGGGTGCTTTAGAGGCATGGAGTCTAAGATATAGAACATATGGGCAATCTCTCACTACTCCTTTCTATGCTATTATGTTTTTTGAGCACTTATCTTCATTTTATTCACTCTTATTAAGGTATAAATTAGATTTATTTGTATGTATCTCCAGTATTCAATGTGCTTGTTTGTATATCTTATACTAGGAAATACCTTTATCCTTCACCAGAGTTTTTCTATTGATACAATAAAGAATTCATCTTAATGCTTAGTAAAAGTATTATAAA
Source organism: Mastomys coucha (assembly GCF_008632895.1). Taxonomy (NCBI): domain Eukaryota; kingdom Metazoa; phylum Chordata; class Mammalia; order Rodentia; family Muridae; genus Mastomys; species Mastomys coucha. The sequence continues at coordinate 83,832,890 of NW_022196913.1, forward strand.
ATGAAGATTATAAGGTATTTTGCTTTCTTAGACTATCATGAACAATTTCTGTAAGACAATTTAAGTAATATGTTGCCTATTTGAAAATTTCTATCTGATAAATGTAAAAACCAAATGTTTCCTTTTACAAGTGGCACTGCTTTAAAAAAATAAAATATTTTAGAGATTTACACTCTCTGCAGTGTGTTAGCCCCATCTAGTGAATGATTAATGAATTCTCAAATCCAATATCATATGAACATTTTTTAAGCTACCATGGGAGATTAGTTGTGACATTAGTCTGTAAAATATTTAGGTGACTTTATAAAATGGATTCATTTTACGAAATGAATAATGTGAAGAGTTTTAATTACTTCCTCAAACCTATCCCTTTTTATTTTTATAAAACATCTTTGTGCATAATTTAAATTGTCATAGAATTCTATAAAGCTAGATGCAGAAATCAGAAATTCCCTATAACTCCTTGTCTCTATTTCCCTTTTAAGAAGTCTATTACATTTACCAAGAAGGTATACTGTTATATCTGCCTTCACTGTGCTACCTGCTTTGGCTTTGAGTGTTCTAGGCTCAGACATCCCTTTTTTTCCTGATTATATTTCATGTGTATGAGCTATGGCCTTGGATAACTTAACTGTTATTCTCACCTCCATCCTTACACTAGGAACCATCACATTGGTCATTCCCTTCATTTTCTATTTTTTAAAAGGTATTATTTTATTTTTATTTAGGTATATGTGTATGTGTGTGCATTCATGGTACACAGTGTATGTGCTGCCACAAGCCAGAAAATGCTCATAGGTGTGAAGTGCTGAGTTCTGCTAGGAACCAAACATGGAACTCTGATCCTTCGCAAAAGCAGGCATCGACTTTACTGTGAACTATTTCTCTTGTTCTATAGGTTTTTATGTTTTGGTAACTAATTCATACTCAAAATTTCTGTCTATTAAAGTCAATACTGCATGCACATCAAATATCAAGTTCTTCTTTCTCCAACTTTGACTTTCTCTCTTCTCTGGGATAACACTGTTTGTCTGGGTCTTTCATTATCACCACCTCAAGAGCACTCACCTTTACCCCATGGTGTCTATTTCATTTCCTGTGTATGATTTACTGTTTCTTAGTCTAATAATTTTCTAAACAGGATTTTGAATGTACTTTTGTATGTGGACATTAAATATATTCACAAGATTTCAAATACATAAACAAGCAACATACTGACCTAATATATTCCATAATGGGTAAACACCCTTTATCCACAGTAGCTTTTAGGATTGGTGGTATCAGTGTAACAGAGTTAATGGTTCCCCTTTAGTCTGTTTTGGTAACAAAGCTATACAAAAGTCAGTCCTGAAAGCCCAATCTATTTCTATAATTATTAAGTAAGCTCTAATGTGGCTGAAAAAAAAATGAAAGTGAATTCTTATTTCTATATGGAGCAAAGAATGACAAATTTATATACAAGCATGGTTGCATACAGCATTATAAATCTGAAGCACTTTTGTATAAAGGTGTGGTGTCACTGTATTAAGTATGACGCTTTACCAAGGTCTTATGAAAATCTTATTTTCCTTTCTGGGAAATCTGAGAACTCTTCTTTGTTCTGAAAATTCATGAGAACTTGTCTTAAGGTGCTTGTTTTCATTCTCCACACTGGGCACTTCTGTTCTTTCCATGTTGAAACTTGTGTTCTTACTTGGAAGAATAAGATCCACTCATGGCTCCAGTGCTTGTGTCTTCCCTCCAGCCTCCTCTGTTCTTTTATTTTGAAAGTACTATTTCTGACTATTGGACATTGTGAAATGGTCCACTAACTTAGTTTTATCTCTTCTATGCTATTTTCCATCTCCTTTCAAAAACTAAAAATTAAATTCATATTGTAAACTTTCTAACATTTTTATGGTTTATAAAAGTTACCATTTTGATTTAAAATGTTCTGTAAATGTTTCTCTTTAATTATCTTAAAGTATTATTTTATACTAATTTGTTCCTATTTTTGCTGCTACAGCATATTTTATTACATATGCATAGCCAGTGCACTAGGCTCCTTTTCTCTGCCTTTATTTAGCCTTCAGCAGAAGTTCTTCTTGAGTGTGTGATTTCTAATGGCTGCTCATCAGTAACTGTGGGGGGCTTTAGGATGATGATGATGAATTTGCTGAGTCTCAATGAAGTTTTCCTCTGTAAGCTTCAATATAGGAGGCTGTTCATAGTCAGACTTTTACAGTTCTCAGAGTCAAAGCTGTTTCCTTTGGAGGCAAAAGTTACAAATAGGAATTCCAGGGAACACCGTAGGAGGAACGGTGGTGGCTGCACAGCAGTGGAGGTAACTTCCACATGAAGACCTAGTTGAAGATTACCTGTGAGCTTAAAGACTGGTGAAACAGACAATGACAACCAATCAGGCACCGCTACTTGGAAGACATGCTTACTTGGGACCAATGGTGCCCTCTGAGGTTTAATAAATGAGCTTGCAGTGGTGTTCCTACCTGCTCCCAAGTGTGAGCTATTGATTCATGCTGTGGTCTGGGGTGCAAAGCGGCATTTGGTGCCCAATGTGGTCAATGGAGTGCTACATTATCCTCTTTTGATGACTGCTTGTGAACCTCCTTTTCTGGGAGTTCATTTTTGCCTGTTGCCACAAGTACTACGCATGTTGTTGGACTTGATCTGTTCTTCTCCTGCTGACACTGTTGTTGTGCCCCTTTCGGTTATTTGTCTGGTGAGTTGGCCCCTCAGTGTTTTATGCTGTGGGTCCTGCAAAGGTGAACGTGCAGATCTCTTTTCTGTCTCCTTTGTCTTTTTTGTCTATTGGTCCTGGAGACTTTCCCTTTCAGTTTCAGTTCAGGGGTGAGCGCAAGGACATCTTTTCTTTCTTCTTTGTCTTTGTCTGCTCTTCTCTATGAGCTACTCACTTCTACTTTCAGTTTGGATTAGTCCAGGTTCCTCACATAGGGGCTGATCTCCCAGGCAGTGATGCTGGGGGATCTGCTCCCCAACACTTTTTCCCTCCCAAGGACTCCCTGCAGGCATACAACCCAGGAGTTCCCCTGTCATATCTGTCTGTTTATCGTTTGTTTTCTTTGCACTTGTAGTTATGGGTTCCTTCCCTTCCACCATCAAGAAACCCCAGATTAGGGCACTGAAAACCCTCTGGTGACTTGTGCTCTTCTTGTGCCCAGAGTCCACGGGAGAACCCAAAGGAGTCTAAGAATTGCAAAGTCCTCTGTAACTTACAAAAGAGCCTTTTATTTGAGTCCAGACTCAGATCACAAGCTCTGCATTCACTAAGAGCAAGTGTTCACATGTGACCCCGAGCCTGGAAAAAACATGAGTTAATATACAAAATTGGGAATTCTTATGATGCTTCAGAGTGACTGGAGTGAAATACTATAAGCGTTTGTTAGGGCAGAACTGAAGCTGGTGGGGGATTAATGGGTGTCTGTTTTGGTGTTATCAGGAACTAATTTTATGGCCGGCCATAACTGTCTGTGACCTCTGATTACCTACTTGGATGACTTAAACTGGGGGAGCTCTTATCCCCTCTGGGTTTGTTATTCCTTTGAGGTCTCAAGGACAGGCACCTGGAGAGTTCTACTACTTATTGGAGAGTATCAGCCTGTCCTGTCCATACCTATACCGAGACTGGGAGGATGTCTCTTGTCAGAGATGTTTTCATTAAGGGGGTTTTATGGGTAGTGCTGTTCTAACACTAGTCTGAGTTCTCTCTGAGCTGCCTGGGAGAGGCAGAGGAGGAGAGGGTCCTGTGCTAGCTGCAACTGGAAGACTAGCTGCCTGCATATTGTGCTTGGCTTGGGTGGGAGGGAAAAAATGGGAAGCTTTTTGCAGGGACAAACTGTTTATACACAACACTGGAGTTTCTTAGGTAAGGTTCTAATTACAGAGAGCTAATATTGGAGGTCACTACAGTCTCAAGGTTAAATTTCCTGACCTGGATCAATTTTTGGAGAAAGCTACTTTTTTGGCCCTTTGGATATCCCCTAGAACATGTGGGACCCTGACCTCTGGATGGCTGGTCTCTTCCTTGCCTCCAAGTGTGACATAAAGTCTTGGATTACTCTTCCCTTGTTTTTTGTTCCTATCTTCCTTGCAGCCATCAGAAGTCTTAAGAATTCTCACCTGGAGAAAGTGGTGGCTGCCTATAACAATCACTGTCAGGATCAGGCTAATGAACAGGATGATCTCAGTGATGATAAAGAGGACACCTGTACTCCAGGCCTCTTGCCGTCAGGCTTCAAGCCATACTCTAGCCCTGCTGTCCCAGTTCCCTCGTTCAAAAGTCCTTCTACTCCTGCACCATCGGAGGTACCCCTGGCATGATCTAGGGGACTATGCCTTCCAGTGGTTGATCCTTCGATGCCCATTCCTGATGAGGTATATAGCCTCTCCACAACCTCATCCTCCTGAGGTATATCGTGAGGCTTTCCAAGTCAATCTTGGTCCTGATGTAGCAACTAGACCCTGGATTCTCACTGCTCTGGAATACTTGACATTAATCCAAAAAGCTGTCAATTCCCCTTGTTTTGAACAAGTAATGAAGCAATGGGCCATGTACCTCCAGACCTATTATGATTGGTATAATCTTAAGGCACTGTTCAAATGTGCCGTGTACCTTAATTGGAGGTCTGTATATCATGTCTTGGCTGAGAATCAGGGAGAATTATCTTGGAATACAATCTTAACATTACTCTTGACATGCTTACTGGGCATGGGACATAAATTAACCCTGTCATTCAGGACACTATCAGACTGCATGCTTACTTTAACCAAGTGGCTGATCTTGCCTTAAGGCCCTCAAGGCCTACACCTCTCGAGACCCCTCTGCTTACTTTCCTTGGTCTAAGGATTGCTATTCTCAAAAGCAAGAAGTCAATTTAAACTCCAAAAGGGGCACTCCTCAGCCCTGCCAGTAAGAGGGAGCCTTGCTCAGCCAGGAGTCTTTCAGACCATGCCTGTATTTCCCCATTCCCTAATGATGATTGTGCATTTAGATAGTGTAGCCATTAAAGGGTTGGTTGACACAAGGACAGCCATCACTATAATAACTAAAAATGAATCCATTATGGAAGTTGGAGGCCACTAAAAAGACTATCCCATCTGTCTGTTGGCAGGACTTGGATGGCTATCAGGGATCTTTTACACCTGTTGTGACTGATATTGCCTGCAACCTCTGGGGAAGAGATATTCCGGAAGACTTGTGTGAGGCCCTTTCTATGGATGATTGTGCCTTTTTCAATGATGTTGTACAACATGACCAACTGGGCCTCACAGGTTGCAAAGTTCTACTGGCCACTGCTCACCCAGTGCCAATTGATGTTAAGGTACCTGACCCTATGCCATTGGCCTGGCTGTCTGAAGCCAATATCTAGGTGCACCAATGACCCATTTTGGAACCTAAGCTTTCTGCTTTCAAGGAACTGTTCTCGGAACAATTAGCTTTGGGTCATTTGGAAGCCCTGACCAGCAGATGGAATACTCTCAGTTTTGTCTTTGAAGTAAAGTCAGAGAAATATAGGCTTCTACAGGATCTTAGAGCCATTAATGAACATATGGAAAAAATGGGGACCACTCAAGTGGGACTGCTTCATCCTAGTGCTATCCTATTCAAGTACAATGTGATGATCCTAGACATTAAGGACTGCTTTTTTCCAGATCCCTCTGACTCCCCAGGGTAGATGCTATTTTGTCTTTACAGTATGGGAACCTAATATGAGTAAGCCAGCCAAAAGATATCAATGGACAGTCCAGTCTCATGGCATGAAGAGCTCTTCTCTCTTCCAGTGTGAGTTTGGGTTTGCCCTTCATGGACTTAGTCACTACTACACAATGTTTGGAAGACACTTGACCCACAGAGGAAATTCTCTGCTTTACCACCAGTATCTCCTCTGTTGGTCCTTGTATCCAACTACGCAGTAGGACTACAGGAGATTTCATGGTAATATGGCCTTGGCACCATGTTAGGCATGAAACTTCATGTTCCCCTAACTGATTACAAATCTCCAAAGGACTCCACCAAGCATATTGTGGGGCACCAGGCATGGGGAAATAAAGGGGTGGGAGAGACCCATGCCCTGCCAGAGCTCCGGGAAACTGGATGGGCAGACACAGGAAATGCCACAGGACAGGTGTTAGGTCATGGGAGGCTGCTGGATCCCGCTTCTGGGGTGGGGAAGGTTCAGTCTCGACTCTGACTCCGGGGCACTACAGACAGCCAGGTACTGCCGATCCGGCTCTGGGGTCCCTGGGCTGCATGCATGGAGGTCAGAGATAACAGGTTCCCAGTCGCAGACATCCCAGACACTGCTGGATGTCTCAGAAGAGCTGAGAACAAATTGGGGACCCTCGGGGGCGGCTTGGTCAGTCCCAGGGCCAAAGGGAGAAGGGGCAGGGGGAGAAGGCACTGCCGTGGTTGCAGCGTGGGTTGAGAGTCTTTGGTCTGGTCTGGCAGCTGGAAACACTGGGAGGCCTTCCTGTGGGAGATTAGATGGGGCTCTTTAGGGGAAGGCCTATTCCATTGCTCCAGCACAGCTAGTCTAGGTGAAAGGAGGCAGTCCTTGGTTTTAGAGCTTTGTTGTTGAAAACAGGGAAAGAGAAGAGTAAAGAAGCAGAGGGCAGCCATGGTCACGTGGACAGAGTGGGGAGGGAGGGAGAGAGAGGGGGGAGTGAGATGAGAGTAAGAGGCAAGAGAGAGTAAGAGCTTAAGAGAGAAAAGAGGGGCCAAGCAGCCCCGTTTATAGTGGGCTGGGGTACCCTGATGTTGCCAGGTAACTGTGGGGGTGGAGTCCAGCCAGAATACTAGGAGCTTGGGGCATTGCCTATGTGACTGATAGCCATAGAATTATGGAGTTGAGGATTCATGTTGTCAGGAGCTTAATGCCTGGGAACATAGTTTACGGTTCTGTCCCTTGCAGAATTTTCTACTGGTCTCAGGAGTAAGCTTCTTTCAACCAGAACAGACTGCCTTTCATGGTCCAACATATCACGTCCAATATATCATGTCCAACCATGCCTGACTGTCCAAAGGGTCCCTCAAATGCCCCTTTTCGTTGGACTTCCTATCTCTTGGGAGCACTGCCAGCCTATGCTAGGTGTAAGATTTTCTGGAGACTACACAATATTGTCATCTGACCTCACACTCGTCATGTGCAGGTTCACCTCAAACAATGCTTCCAATATTACTTCTTATGTTAACAGGAATCCCATTGGATTCTGATATGACCTCATTATGAGCAATTGGGCCCTCTAATTGTCTCGATCTATGCCCCCTTATTTTCCTAACAGGTGGCTATCTCTTTAACTGGAAAAGTTTACATATGAATTGGTCATTGAAAGTGTGGACTGGGGTGACTCCCCCAGAATGTGATCATTGGCAGCCAGGCTGGATGGAAAGTCACCCAGTGTGTTTCTGACCCCCCTTTGTCTTTCTGATCACCAATACCTCTATTATCAGGGAGATGACAAATGTCTCTTGACCACAAATGGATGTAATATTCAACAACAGTAATCCTGATGAGGGAACCCACCCTCTATTTGGGTGCCCTAGGTAAATACCACTCACTTTAATGTCATCACTCTGATGGCTCAGACTCACTTATAACCCCTACGCTGGGGAAAGAGGGATTTTGGTATCACAGCTGCCATCATTGCAGCCATCATTGCAGGCATTTCCAGGGTAACAACAGCTGCTGTTGCCTTGACACTGACAGCCACTATGGTGGAGGCTATCAATGCAGTAGTTTCTAAGTCAGATGAGGTGCTACAGGTGCAAGAGGTACTAAATCCACATCTTAATCAAGCCATCTACATTTTGCAACAACAGATTGACCTACTGGCAGAAGAGTTGGACCTTGTTAGGGATATGTGCCTATTGTTCTGTGCCTCCAGATTTCACTCAATCTGCTTAACCCCTTATTAGGTACATAATACCACTGAAACCTGACAACAGTTGGTTCAATATCTTGAATGTACCTGGTCAGACAAACTCCTTAACTATTCTGTGCTATTAAGGGAGAGCATATCCAACCTCAGTGCAACCAGGTTATCTATACTCTTCCTGCCACGTTCTTGGGAAAAGTGTGAGACAATATTTTGTTTAATTATTTTGTTTAAGTGTATTTCACAGCAATTCTCCAGGCAGTGCTCCATAAATAATGCAGCTCTCCAGGTGTTGATAGCTCTCAAAAATCCCAGTTGCAGTCCCTCTAAGGAAGTGATCAAAGCCTAGATGGCAGAGATCCATGATACCACCATGTAGGCCTTTTCTTGCATGATGTGCCTCCAGAGTAATGTCTCTGAGAGTTGGTAGTCAATGGCGGGTAAGATCCTGGAAAACAAGACAACCTAAGATAGGCACAGGCCAGTAGACTGGGAATCCTCAAAGGTGGGTTTAACAGTCTTGAGGCAATTGCACCCTGGCTCCAACTAGGCTGTCAAAACATAAAAATAAAAGGGTGGAACTATAGGAGGAACAGGCTGCCTCTGCATAAACATCAGGGGCCGTGGTGTTGTGGAGACAACTTTCACATGAGGACATTAACTGAAGACCGCCTGTAAGCCTAAAGATTGGTAAGGCAGATATTGTCAGCCAATCAGGAACTGCCACTTGAAAAACAAGCTTAGTTGGGACCAGAGGGAAGCAGGCAGAAGGTATTAAGGGTACCCCTGAGGGTTAATAAATGAGCTTGCACTTTTACAAGCTTGATGCAGCGTTCTCACCTGCTCCCAGAGTCTGAGCCTTTCATTTTCATGTCACCTCATCCCCAACCACCATGGGCATGTACAGGTGGTTCAGGGTGCAAAGCAGCAACACACAACATGTATGCACCCTGAGCTAAGGGAGTTAAGAAAAGCAACCCTGCTCAGAATAGTTCTGCAGTTAGTTTACAACACTACAGCTGTGTCACATTACAGCTCTAATACAGAGTAAACTTGAACATTTTCTATTCACGGCTGGGAACCTAAAGACAGGGCTGCTGCCGAAACAGGACTCCAATTAGTCTTCCTTACTATTAGTAAATTATTCCCACAATGTACGTTCCCAGAAGATCTGACTGTTCTCAGTTTCAGAGAATGTTGTTGGTTCTTCACCGCAAGCTGAGTTGCTTTGTGTATTTCCTTGTGAATGTGTGTGAATTCCGTAATTTTTCTTGGTTGGTCTTTTTAAATGATTTCCTTTTTGTGAGAAAGGGGAAGAGCTGGCAGGTCTTGATTTTTGAGTTTGGTTAAGATTTATAGTGGCAAGATATCCTTCATATCATGGCTAAATACATGCATTTGTGTGTGTGTATATTTATGTATGTGTATACACATAACTACCTACATCTGTTTTTTTTTTTTTTTATTTAAGTGATCAACTGTGAAATTAATGCCATTGTATACATGGAGGAGAAGCAGTTGGGACAAAGCTTTTGATGCTAAGTGGTGACAATGAAGAAAAATACTATAGAACAATAGAAGTTAATGTATCCCTTCTACTATCTATTACTTTTCAGAGGCTTGGGGATTTTTGGAAGAAGTTGCTTTCTAATTTCATAGTCACATTGGTCTAGTTTGGTAAATTACTCCCTTAGTGTCTTTAAGTGCTTAACCTACAAAAATTCACTGAAATCACAATTTACCAAATAGCACCTAAGTGATTTTGAGACTTAACACAGCTTCTCAGAAGGTAGCCAGACCACAAAGAAAATTTGCTTAAAACATCTGTTTTTAGGCATAAAAAATTAGAAAATTATAATTATTCTATTTTTAATTTGGTCGTAAGGCCTTTTCATATTAATGGCAGTGAGGAAGATCAGGTGGGAAGGACATAATGAGTCAGGCAAATCATCTGATCAAGCTGTGAAAAGGCATGCATTTATTCACTCATGCATACTGTCAGCCATACAGACTAGAAAAGGGAGAGACAGCAAAGATCTACACTGTGAATTACTATGCTTTCAACATCATGATAGTTAACAAGGCAGAATGAACAAGAAAATAAATTAGCTACTCGAGAATGTCTAGAGCAGAACCTTTTGATCCAAGCCCACTTTTACTCAGAAATCCAGAAGGGTTGTGAGAAGGATCTGGGTGGGCTGTGTGTAGGAAAAGCCATTTCTGAAGATATTGTGGTGTACCTTTCTTATGTCCTATCGCTAACTCTTTCCAAATCATGTTCCTCACCCAGTAAATTTTGTTTATCAGCCTAATGAAACCAGATCCAACAAAAGACAGGGAAAGCCACTGTAAGAAAACAAATAAAAACACTGCCCCAATCCTGTTGAGAGCAAGGAGCTGCAAGACTAGGTATGACAGAAATAAAAAAAAAGGGGGCGAGTCAATTCACATCCCTGGACACCCATGCCTTTTATCAATATTGTGTTCTCTAGGCTGTCTCCCTTTCAATCAAAGGCTTTCCAGGCTTTTCATGCGTGAATACCATGATTACAACTGGATCAATATTCAAATTTTTCTCATCTCAGTGATTTTACAGAAAAACTCTACCCTTTTTGAACTAGAAAGAATGTCAGTCTCTTGGATGAACTGGAGCTTGTCTTGCTTATTTTCTATCTCCAACTATTTTCAAATCATGTTCCTCACAGACTTATATACTTTAATTGACTAGCCTGGGTCACTAGTAAAGCAAATATTTGTTTTTCTTTTTTATTTCTTTTTATTCTTCTCATATGTTAGATCTCTACTGAAGTCTCACCCTCTCCTCTCCTCCCAGGCCCTATGTCCATGTTATTTCCCAATCTACGCCTCCATCCTGTTTCCTTTCAAATAAAGGCAGGCAAGCCTCCCAGGGATTTCAAGCAAATATGGCATGTTAAGTTACAATCAAACTAGGCACCTCTGCTCATATTAAGACTGGACAAATCAACCCACTAGGAGGAAAAAGAAATTTTAAGAAATATAATGAAGGCATAAACACACATATCTGTGTATAATATACCCAAAGAATCAAATTTAAGGAGAAATTTGTAAGAGACTTATTTGTGGAATCTAGAATCACATATATTCTTACTATAGATATTTTGATAATAATGTAGAAAAACCTGTTCTTAGTTTAGTAATGGTTGTGTATTGTCAAAAAAAAAAAAGAAAGAAAGAGACAGAAATGTGCAATACTATAAAGAGTGTACATTTGGAGGGATAGCAAACAAATGTGTTGACAGTATAAGGAAGTGTGATGATGTGGCTCAGATGAAGTAGAATATAGAAGTTGGGACACTAGTGACTTCATCAGGATGACTTATCTCAAGACAGAACCAAGGCCGAAGTCACAACTCTTCCTTTTAAGTTCAACATCTCAGTATATTATATTACATTATATTATATTTTATTATTATATATTATGTTATATTATTTACCATAATTATACAATTATTTCCACTGAATACCAAGAATATGGTATATGTGTCATGGAAAAAGTGTATAATTATGTTATTTTGGAGAGACTTATCTATGTTTTTTGGTTATAAACTGAATCTATTTTCCATGTTACCAAAGGTATAAACACTATGTAGTTTAGAATAAAACTTGTTAGGATATTCCTAAAGTTAAAAAATTATTAATGTATATTGCAATCTGTTTTTACTCTCAATTTCTCTTAAATAGATAATTTAAAACAATATTAGGTTCCATATCCCCAGTGTTGTGAGTGACAGGTAAGGTACCCATCGATTCTTGGGTACCTCCCTTATCCCAGGTATCTATCTTGCCCTGGAGATGCCACCACCTCCATAAGATGTAGATTTCCATTCATTTTCATAGCCATCTGGCCATGTATCCTGTCCTTCCCCACATCTGACTTTGAAACCTCCCATTCCCCTCCCCATCCTGTCTTTTACCCCGTTCCCTCCCTCCATCTGCCTTTTATTACTATTTTATTCCTCCTTCTAAGTAAGACTCAAGCCTCTTCTCTTGTGCCTTCATTCTTGTTTAGCTTTTTTGGATCTGTAGAATGTAGCATTGGTATTCTGTATTTTATGACTAGTATCCACTTATGAGTACATACCATGTATGTCCTCTCTGGACTGGGCTACTAACTCAGGATGATATTCTCAAGTTCCATTCCTTTGCATGCAAAATTCATGGTGTCTTTGTTTTTAACAGCTGAGTAGTATTCATCGTGTAGATGTACTACATATTCTTTATCTATCCATTCTTCAGTTGAGGGACACCTTAGGTTGTTTCCAGGTTCTGGCTATTATGAATAAAGTTGCTATGAACATTGTTATCAAGTATCAAATTGATTTCCAAAGTGGTTGTACAGGTTTGCCTTCCCACTAGCAATGGAAGAGTATTCCACTTGCTCCACATACTCACCAGAATGTGAGGTTATATCCTGTAGCCAGGAAGGCACCCCAGTAGAGTGATAGGGATGCCAATCAACCCACAAAATGTTCTCCACAAAATTTAGGCAGTCTACAAGAAAAGCAGGCATGGAGGATGGAGCAGAGACAGAGGGAATGGTCAACCAATAACCTGCCCAACTTGAGACCCATCCCACGGGCAAGGAGCAATCAGGCAGGAACACCAACCAGGCAGCATACACCAGCTGATATGAGGCCCCAGTGATACTCTGTTATGCTTGCAGACAGGGAGCAAGTTGACCTCTGTGAGGCTCCACCTAGCAGCTGACTTAGATGCAGATATCCACAGCCAAACAGTGGGTAGAGCTTGGGAACACTTATGGAAAAATAGGGGGAAGGATTTCGACCTGGAACAGGGTAAGAACTCCACAGGAAGATCAACAGAGTCAACTAACCTGGATGCTTGGGTTGCCCAGAAACTGAACCACTAACTGAAGAACATACACAGGCCAGACTTTGTCCTCCCTGCAGTATATAGCAGATGTGCAGCTTGGTCTTCATGTGAGTCCTGAACAACTGGAACGTTGGCTATCCCAAAAGCTGACACCTGTCTGTGGGATATGTTCACTTAGCTGGGCTGCCTTGTCTGACCTCAGTGAGAGTAGATGTGCCTAGCACCATAGAGACCTGAAGTGCCAGGATGGGAATACCTAGGGAGGACCCCACCCTCTCAAAGACAAGAGGATGTGGAGCATGGGGAACAATTGTGGGAGAGGGTGGCTGGGAGGAATCAGTGAGAGGGATGCAAAGTGTATAAGTAAAATAAAATGAAATAAAAACAAAACAAAACAAAACAAAATAAAAAAAAAAAAAACAGTACCAGTTACAGCATACAGAGATTCTGGCCGGTTCTTTTCTGTGAAAATCATTGGTTTTCAATGATTGCATTCTTATCACCTTGAGCTACTATTCCCATTAACTTCAGTAGGGATTACAAACTAGTGAGTGGCAGGTAATTTGCTCAAAGGTATGTGGCTTTGTGCTAATGTGGGATCAAACACATCTCAGTGAACACTGATATTTGGTGAGCACAGCAGATTCAGGTCACCTTTTTTTTTTTTTTTTTTTTTTTTTGTGCCTGCAAAATTCTCCTGGTGTAGTATCCTGGGACTTCTTTGCACATGAGGAATGAAGAAAGGAATGTATGGGAATGTATTGTCATGTATGAAGAAATGAATGTATGGGAAGACCTTGCTATTAGGTCTGGGTGAATGGTGTGTCACTAATCATTATTTTCTTGTTGATATGGTCATTACAGTAATTCAGTATAAGCAGTACCCTGGTGTTATAGCTAAAAATCTCTTTTGGAGAAGCCTCTAGTTAGTCTTTGAAAGACCTTTTACAGAAATCAGCTTCTGGGTGCTCTTCAGGTGGAAATTCCTGGAATTATATGAAAGGGCATATAATAACATGAATCATGATGTGATTTAAAAATGATGAAATGGCCTCTCAGATACTGGAACACCAACCAGGCAGCATACAGCAGCTGATATGAGGGCCCCAACATACATACAGCAGAAGACTGTCAGGTCTGGCTTTAGTCAGAGAAGATGTACCTAACCCTCAAGAGACTGGAGGCCTCAGGGAGTTTAGAGGTCTAAGGAGTTGGGGTGGGGGGTGGAGACATCCTTGTGGAGACAGAAGGGCAGGAGAAGGTATGGGATGTGGAACAGTCAGAGGGTGGACTGGGAAGGGAATGAAATCTGGAGTTTAAAAAAAAACTAGAAGAAAAAAATGATATTACTGAATGTTACTGAAATGATAATAGTCGGGAAGACTGAACATTTCTGTTTTCTGACCTGGGCTTGTTCACCCCTCCTTAGGCAACCTGGTGGTGCCTGGCTCCCAGGAGGTCACTATATCAATTTCAAAACTTAGTGCAAACACATGGCATAGGCATTATAGCCTAGAACTCCTGGGCTCAGATGATCTATCTGCCCCAGACTCCCCAGTAGCATGTGTCACCACACCTGTGGAACACTTCCATTGCATAAACAAGACTCAGGCAAATCCACAGCATCATTACAGAGATCTGGAGTTCTTCCTCTTCTATAGCACTCACTTTATGAGACTCTGTTACCCTATCTTAATGCAAACTGCTTCTTCCAGCAGTAATAAGAATTACTTCCTTATATTCCTCCTTAGAGTGGTTCCTTTTGGAATGTGCTGAAGGTCATGGTTGAAGCACAAGATGGATTTCCATGAACAGGTTATGTGATTGCCTTGTGTTTATAACTGTAGAAATGACTGACTAAAATTTAGCCAAGAGATTATTTAACTTTTTCGGTGAATCACAGTCATCCATTGAGGACTATTACCTCTGATCCTGTATGCACCGTTTGGAATTAAGGTGACATTTTTGAGATGTTGCTAACTATGACTTTAAATCTTGCAATCTCACTCTAGGCCTCAACTGCCCATGTCCCTTGTGTATGACTTATCAACCAGAAGATTATGGTTGCGAGATATGTTGACTCAGTAAGTCACATGATACATGACATAGTATTCTCTCTTGAGGGTGAATCATTCTTGTCACCATGTAATCAGTCTGCAGTATGGTATGGTTCCATGGGTTGATGGTTCAATGTGTTTAGAGTTTTAATCTTGTAAAATAAGACTTATAAAATGAAAACAACTCTGCAGTCAGGTCCTGGCTGTAAAACATCAACTTCCTAGTGCTATTGAACCACATATTTAAAAATGGGTTTTGTTTTAGATGGTAAATTTTGTGTTATAAATACAATTCAAAATAGAAGAATACATTCTTTGACCTTTGTCCCCTTCTCCTCTTTAGAAGAAAACCATTAAAAACTCATTGTCTGTGCTTGTTCTGTAGTCTCCTTGCCTCCTATTTTATCTGTTTGTCATAGAGCAGCATTTGTCCTGGTCACTCTCTTGAGAATGCTTTTGTCCAGAATAATACTTGCCTTTCTCTAATGGTTGATGTTAAGTTTCACCTCAGCAGGGTGCTTAGTATCTTCCAGGAGAGATGCTCATCATCTTCTTGAGACTTTTTTTTCTTGTCACTTGGTTTTTGCAACACCAAAACCTTAACATATAAGTTTACCTGTGGAAAGTTGTGAATTCTGACTCAGAGCTTTCTCCCCAACTCCTTTTCTTACACCCCAAGTTGTCCCTATGCTCTTACAGGCTGTGCTTAGATTTCTTTTTTCCTTTCTTTCTTTTTTTTTTCTTTTGGGAGAGATCTTAGTTAAACCATAGAGTGAAAACATCCACATTTTTGGCCTGTTGTCCCTATTCAACTTGTTATACTGTACATTGAAATCATCAAAGTCCTGTGTATTTGTTTTGCTTGGCTATCAAGTATTTAAAACTAAGCCTTTCTGCAACACTCCTATTAAAATGATGCTAATAGTTGACCTGTATTCCTCACAGTTGAGCTCAGGTCTGGATTTGGAGTTTTAATTCTGCTATTTTCCTCCTTACAATCTACTTTAAATTTATCAGTACGTTTGTGTATTTTTTCTTTGAAATTGACATTGAAACTCACCTTCTCCATTATTGCCAGAGTTGCTGAAGCTGTCTTGCCTGACTTACAGAGTCTCCTTGAGGCAATACTGCCCTTTCTTCTTCTCTTGATCTATTCGAGTGTATCTTTCATTCACAGACACTGGGGTGATATGATCACTTAGAACTCAATATTAATACATACAATCTTTTGTGTTTTGTCAGCATGTGCTATGTAAAGAAAGCCACATACGAACTGAGGCTTTATATTTTACAACAGCAAACATCTCACAGTGTATAACCTTTGGGAGATAGCATCAAAAAATGGCAATAAAAGACTGAAATTGAAGGAAACACTTAAATGGGTCAACAAGGGAAATGTTACATGACCCAAGAAGTACAATGAAAAGAACTATTGAATAACAAACTTAAGATTCAGAATTTAAAAAGAGGCCACAGAATAAAACTAACTTTTAAATATGTACACCAGGAAATATTTTACTTGAGAATTTAAGTTGAATTAGGTTCATATTATTGTGTTTTTCTTTCTTACTTTTCTTTCTTCTTCTTACTCATTCTTAACCTATTATGGCCACTTTAAAAACATAACATTAAATGAATATCTTTAAATAATAGAAACTGTTTTTAACATAATGCAGGGGCTGGGAAATACAAGACCAAGCAACTGGCAGTTTCAGTGACTGATGAGAGTTTTTTGGCTCATCGATAAAAGTTTCTTCCTGTGTCTTCATGTCTTAGAACAGGCAAGCTCATTTCCCTGATCCTTTTTCAAGGGACTAATGCTCTAATGGTATTCATAGATTCTGCTCTCACAACTTAAGCACCTCACCAAGCCCTCCTAAATATCATCCCCTCTGTAAATTAGCTCAGTTCTGAGCTCACAGATGACATAGACTTTCAGATGGAGGCACTGCAAACTACTCTTGTTAAACAGAAACCCATTGATGGAAGAGTGCCATCACACACACACACACACACACACACACACACACCCATTAGCAATTATTTCTTTAATACTAAAACTTGGGAAAGCTGAATGTGGTAGTACATATCATTGTGGTAGTACATATCATATCAATGTGGTAGGTGTATAATCCTAGCTTTGGCAGGATAATTGAGATTTCAAGGCTAGCCTGTGTTTCTTGGCAAGACCCTGTCTCAATAAATCAAAATAAAACCCCAACAAATTATGATACAGCAGCTTAAAAATCTCACAATTTTGATATGTGCCAGATGTGATTGTTCATCCCTTCCTCATCCCATGATGTCTCAAAGGTCAGCAGGTTACAGTATAGTAGTATAATGAAGCATTGAGAAAGAAAAGCACAAAATTAACTATAATTAAACTGAAAGCCTATTCAAGCCTCTGAGGAAATTATAGACATTACACAAAGCACTGATGTATATCTACTGTGAAGAAAAACCACATTTGTAATACAAATACTCTGTGTACAACAAAAGGAATGAGTTAAGTTCTTTATTTCTGAATAAAAAGGATACAACCATCTCAGGAGTTCCTTAAAGCATTCCTTACACATGCTAAATATTACTACCACAAAATACTGTTAGGAAATGAAATTCGTTTTGGGTCAAAGTAAATGTGAGGTGGGCTTATTGGCTTCAAGGGGAAATAAAGCTCCTTTTCCTATCAGCAATTTCATATCTATTAAAGAGATGCTTCTGTGTTTACAGGCATTCAGAGGCCTATTGTTTTATGAGTGCAACTTTAATAAATAAGAGTTCATGAGTTGAAGGAGATAGCACAGGCTGTTATGTTGTTACAAGAAGAGTTTGACTTATACAAGTGAGGATTTCTTACTCTAAAGATGTGGCTTGGCTTGTGATGAGCTTGATTTGTGAGACCCTGATACTTTGTTACAGAATACTACATGAAATTGAAAAGAGGAAACAGCTTCAGGGTGGAAAGCAATCCCTACCACTTATTGACCACCTACTATTTGAAAGCATTGGAGGGGTGGCTGATAACATATGTAATTTTATCAACATTTAATATGCCATCTATTTTGCTATGTTATTGAAAAGAACCAGTGGCTTGGAAAGCTTGTGGCTTTCTCCATTTCAAACAGAAAAGGTAATGAGTGGTAAAATTCAGGTAAGCTGGCTACTGTGGGCCTGTCACTCAAAACCTACATACATGAATCTCAGTGTTTTCATTTATCTTTGTTGAATATGTATGGGTTTTCTTTTGATTTCCACAAAATAAAAATAGACTAAAAATTTAAGTCTCATGAGAAAATATAATTAGTGATGCCAAATACTTAATAAACTTAAAAAGTGTTGTATTTTACCATTATTATGTATAAATGTTCATATAAACCAAAGTAACATGCCAACATCTATATTTTGTTTATATAAGACTTAAAAACTTTTATAAGCCGGCAGTGGTGGCACACGCCTTTAATCCCAGCACTTGAGAGGCAGAGGCAGGCAGATTTCTGAGTTTGAGGCCAGCCTGGTCTACAGAGTGAATTTCAGGACAGCCAGAGCTATGCAGAGAAACCCTATCTTGAAAACACACACACATACACACACTTTTGTAAAATAGTTATATTTTGTTGTTTTATCACTCAATATATAAACTAATAATTCATTTTGGTTAATAGAAGGTGTGAATTTTTAATTTATAATTTTACTACCTTACTTTAACTAGGAAGTATCAGTAGGGCTCCCCCTATACTTGTCTATTTATAATGAGGTCAACACCTATTTTTTTTAAACTCATGTAGAAATAGAACTCTATGTGAGATCTAATGACTTTGAGTCTTTAGAACAGTGGTTCTCAACCTGTGGCTCAGGATCCCTTACAGGTTCAAATGACCTTGGAAAACACATATATTTGCATTATGGTTCACAACAGTAAGACATTACAGTATGAAGTAGCTATAAAAATAACTTTATTGTTGGGGTCACCACAACGTGAAGAACTGTACTAAAGGGTCATAGCAAGGAAGGTTGAGATACATTGCTCTAGAAGAATGTGATGTTCTGTATGTTTTTATGGTAAGAGCTTGTTTCTAACTAACACATATTCTCTGAAGGGATACTCTGACACTAACCTAATGGGAACTCAAAGGGGAAAGGTCGCAGCAGAGAAGGACAAAGTGGCTAAGACATGTAGGAGCATCAGCTTGGTTCCTAGACCAGAGAAAGTCAAGTGGAGCCATTCTTAGAAGATATTTGGAAGTACAGTTGGTAGAGGAAGGAGAGCATGGTAGGAATTTAGAATTTGGATGAGCTTGTAGCTTCAGGCACAAGGTGACTAATAAAACTTCAAAGAAACAGAGATAGACATACATTTATTATTGGTTGTGAATTAATGTTAGAATTGTGGTGAGTTGGTAACACGATGTTATCGAGGTATGGTAAAACACAGGTTTTTGGACCTCAGACTTACATATATATATACGTAAATATAAAATAAATCATTAGTGGGTTTGTGCCCAGCCTGAATGTTGGATCATCATCTGTTGCATGAAATATTAAAAAGACCACCCCTCAATCTCTCTTGTCCTGCCAGTACTGGCTGATCACATATATATATATGTATACCTATATGTAGGTATACATATATATACATATACATATGAAGAACCATATTAAAGGGTCATAGCAAGGAAGCTTGAGATACATTGCTCTAGAAGAATGTGATGTTCTGTATGTTTTTTTGGTAAGAGCTTGTTTCTAACTAACATGTATTCTCTGAAGGGATGTTCTGACACTAACCTCATGGGAATTCAATAATACTAGTTAACTTTGAGTCAGTTTGTACATCTAATATACATATATATGTATATACACAGGTATATACATATACATACATCTAATATACATATATATGTATATACCTGTGTATATATGTATATTAGATGTACAAACTGACTCAAAGTTAACTAGTATTGTATCCTGTCATTTAAACAAACTGAATAAGAATGAAGTAAAAATTATATATTATATTTTATTATATATACATTATATTATCTATTATAATATAATAGGTTATGAAAATGCAATGTATTTATCTTAAGATAATAGTTAAGACAACTTAACTATTCTAATTAACAAACCATTGGTATAGTATGTTGCAGCATTTTCTCTGTCCAATCACATTAGGGCAATGACAGATCTGTGATTGGACAGGAATAGGGAGGCAGAGCTAGAAGTTGAGGAGTGAGGTGGTTGGAGGTCAGAGGAGAAGCGGGAGAATAATCTTGGAGGTGGATGAACAGGAGGACAATCCAGACTCCACGTGGTTTTAAACAGCCACAAGTAGTTAAGGTTTTCAAAAGGTTAGAATAATTGGGTTAAAACATTGTCTTTATCATTTGCTCTGAAATTATTGTCTTGGCATGTTGTAAATTGTGATCTCATTGATATATAAACCTGGTTGGATAATTAAGCCTTAAGAGTCATATTTCTACTGGGTAACTAGGGGATAGATGACTGATTGTGGGGTTTGTGGAGTGTTGCATGTAAGTGAGATGATCTTGCAAGCTGGGAGAAAATAGCAGGAGCCTGCAGGGACATAGTGTTGTGGCCAGCCAGTACTGGTGGCGCTAGAGCAAGATTGTGGACCAGTGGGCAAGGGCAAGGAGAGACTGTGGGGTGATTTCTTTTTTAATATTTCTTGCAACAATAGTACAGTGTTTTGACATGCAATATGAAATGAAGGACCGAAGCTAATTATCAAATATGAGATGTTTGAAGTTTACTATTTTATTGATACTGAAGAATTCATTTTACTCACTATGGCAACTGTCTTTGCAATAGATATAACGTTTACTTCTTTCAGAAACCGCTACTTTTTAACTGAAGTGGCTCCATTGTTGTCTCTCTCCTCCAGAAGGTGGAAACCAGTATCCTTTTCTGGACTTTCTGTGAGTTTAATATTTTTTGAGTCTGTATATATACTATAGACTTTAAATCAATATTCACATTTCTGTATTCATCGTAGCATTAATCACACTAGATGTGATAGAGAATCGATATAGATGTCCAAAAGTAAAATCAATAAAGCAAGTATATGTCTATAAAAAATCTATAATTCAAAGTATATATTAAAGATGTGATACATGCACATATGTATCTACTGGAATAACTACCAAAGCTTTCAACAATGTTATACTCCCAACACTAATGGGATTTTATTTATGTATTTATTTATTTACATTCCAAATGTTTCCTTCCTACCATTCCTCCTTCACAGAGGCCTTCACTCTATCCCCTCTTGCCTTTGCCTCTGAAAGGGTGGTGCCCCTTGGGTATACTCCACCCTGGTGTATTAAGTCTCTGCAGGATTAGGGACATCCTCTCCTGTTCCACTGAGTCAGGACAAGGCAGCCCTTTGGTACATATTGCACAGGTCCAGCATGTGCATGTTCTTTGGTTAGTGGTACAGTCTCCGAGAGCTCCTAGGGGTCTAAGTGAGTTGACAATGATGCTCTTCCTGTGGGGTTCCCATCCTCTCCAGGGCCTATGATCCTTCCCCTAACTCTTCCATAACGGTCCCCAATGTCAGTTCATGTTTGGTTGTTGGTATCTTCATCTATTTCAGTCAGCTGCTGGAAGAAGTTTCTCAGAGGACAGTTATGCTAGGCTCCTTTATGTAAACATAATAGAGTCTCATTAACAGTGTTAGGGATTAGAGCTTGCCCATTCAATGGGTCTCAAGTTGGTGCAGTTATTAGTTGGCCATTATTTCAATCTCTGTTCCATCTGTGTGTCAGTCTATTTTAGATAGGACAGATTTTGGGTCAAAATTCTGTGGGTGGGTATTTTCTCCTTGCAGTTATGATCAGATTTTAAGGTTTTTGTTTGTTTGCTTGCTTGTTATTGTTGTGGGTTTTTTTAGAGAAGAATTACTCTGGGCCTAGATCAATATAGAAATAAATAAACACCAAAAATAATTTAAGAACATCATAGGAAACATGATCTTGGGAAAGTCAATCAAAAATCATGAAGAAAAATAGAATATTTGCCAGATGGCTTTTCAACTGCTTGACATCAAAAACTCATGAACTGATGGGAGAAGAAATATGAGTTCTGAATCCACAACAATCAAGCCAAAGTTTCTAGGGCAGTGGTTCTGAAACTGTGAGGGTGTGACCTCTTTGGGAGTTGCTTATTAGATACCCTGAATATCAGATCTTTACATTACAACTCATAACATTAGCAAGATTAAAGTTATGGAGTAGAAAAAAATAATTTTATGGTTGGCAGTCACCACAACATGAGGAACTGTATTAAAAGGTTGTAGCATGTAACAGAGCGTATATTAAAATGTGATGCATGCACATACATACCTACTGTAATAACTCCCAAGGCTTTCAACATGCTCTATCAGGAACCACTGTGTGGGACCTGTGGCTGGCTTGAGGGATCCTCATGTTATTCCATGTCTGATTGTCAGTTGATTTGTATTTGAGACTAATCTACTAACATTGTCTATATTTATTTATATTTAACACATTTAAAAAGTGAAGCAATGAGAACACTTTTACCTGCTTTGAAAATTACTGATCATTAATTGAAAACCTGCCACTTTGAGTCTGAGGACTTTTTGTCATTTGATTTTATGTTTTGTTTATGTCTTTTATTTCTTTTTGAAAAACGGAGTGAACATTTTTAAAATTTTATGAAGCATTGTAAAGTGATCTTGAAAAACTGGTTAAATTACAGTTACATAATTAGTAATAGAAACCAAATTTCATTTTATAATACCAATACATTATACATTTATACATTTTCTATGAAGTTCAATAACTACAGAGAAAAAGAATGGTCTATAGGTTAGACAAAGGGATCAGAATTCATCTTATATTCCTCTTTCCTAGAAGATTTTGGTGAAAGAAAGAGAAGGGAGAAATATTGTAATTATAATATAATCTTAAAATAATAAAACAAAACCTTAAATATTCTATTTCAGGTTGCCATAATTCTTTCTTCCTACTAGATCATCAATAACATTGTTTTTCTCAATGTCATTTTCTGTGAAATTATTCACTAGACCTGTATCAACTCTATTGTCTCTTCCACAATGTCCATTCCTGCCATTACAATAAATCAGTGTTACCTCATATCATTTAATTTATTAGTATCATTTTATTTTGTCTAAGATTTCCTTCTGAACATAGCCTTAACAAGACTAGGAAAGTTATAGTGTAATAATATCTGATATATAATATGATATAATGCAATCTTATTCATTTGAAATCAATGCATATTTTACATATGTTTCGCTTGGATCAGTTATGAAAATAAATATATACTGCATATTCTCTTTCTCTCACCCCTTTTCTCTGTACTAAGCAACGATTCAATCAACAGGGACATAATATACACAGTTTCTGATCATAAGTTTTAACAAACAAATGAAACAAAAAAAGTACATTTTCATGCTTGTCTTTGGTCACTGAAGGAACAAATATGATTAAAATAAATTGTAATGAATTTTCTTCTTTGAAAATTCCATAATTTCATTAGGAATATTATGAATTTTCTAATGAGTATATAATAGATTAAAATGTATTCAACTGGTTTTTGTATTACTATTTATGTAAAAATATTCTTCACTATTCTAAAAAAAATCTCCAGTATTTCTGTAAGGCTTTAAGATGTTTTATCATAACTCAATCATAGGGATAGGATGGTGTTCAAAGATTTAACAGAAGTTAGTATGATCTGACTGAAGGTTTGCCTTCAGAGTCACACATTTCTGAAATTTCCTAATTAGATGTGCCTCTGTATAAATCCTTTCCTGTAGGTACATACAATTGTTATTTTTTATTCTATTTGGAGATACAAAGAGTTTTAATTGCAGTGACAATTTTCTGCCACATTACTTCTCTTAGAACTATAACTTGGTTGTTAAAATAGTGTCATTGATAAAAGAATCTTATGAGTTCACAGAATAGAAGAAAGCCCATTCCATTCTGTATGAAAACATTAACAGATATTTTCCCATTTAAAGAAATTGACTTTTTGAGCCCAATTCAGTTGGGTGAAATATAAGAATTTAAAAGTGGAATCCAATTATCTCTAGTGTGTACACTTTATTGAAGAGCTATTAAATTGGAAAAAGGATTCTTAACTCTTTTAGAAGCTTTCTATTGACAACACAAGCAAATAAAAATAGTTTGCAATGAAAATCTTGACAGGTGACTCATTCCTTTTTCACAATTGAAGTTTCTGAGACACACAAAACAAGGCTCTGCTCCTGACCTAGCCATTTATCATAACTTATACTCTGTGAACTTGTTTTTCTATTTATGAGCTATTCTAACTCTGTTAGTACAAAATTTTGTCACTAGGTGGCTCCATATAGCTTTAAAAAAAATAGTCTTCAAGGAAAATCTTACTTGTTTGGGGGTATTTTTCTCTTTTTCATTTCATCTCATCTATTTTTCTGCCCTTGTTTTGCAGTCCCTGTGGCATTGCTGCTAACCGTAAGGTCCAAGAAACTAGAACCTGAGCGAATGTGTTGCCAACTCCTCTGGTCAACAAGTAGAGAAAGGTGACAGATGACATTTCCACAGGACTGTGGTTTCTGGCTGTCTGCCAGGATCTGGATTTTTTTTTTTTTTTGAGTCTTTCTGACCTTATTTTGTTTCACTTCTCAGATCTCTTTGGTACCACTTCACAGTCACTTGCATAGGAAAAAACGTAAGATATTCTTAATGTTAGAAAATAACTGCATGGCTTTGTGAAAAATGTTCAAGACCAAGAACTGAAACCTTTGAACTCTCTGTTGTAATTTGCTTGCCACAGTTCACTTTGTTTTGTCTGAGTCGCAGTGTTCCTTCTAGAAGGTAGGGGATTGAGAAAGAGGATACTCACAGTCTTTTGTGATTTTTAACATTTCCTGATATGTGGCCTATCTATAGAGAGAATCCCCAAGAAGGAAGTTCCTTGTGTGTGCAATATTACTTATTAGTCTATATATTAATGGGTGAGCATATTTCCATTAGACTCTGGGCTTAAAATAGTGCCATGAACATAGTAAGAAAAGTTTCCAAAGCTCACCTTTACCTTATTTTCCTTTTGTTTTTAGTTTCTGTCAATAGGTGCCTACTTGTGGGGTTAGGCCATCCTACAGTGAATTTGTTCTTTCTAAAAAATAAATAAATAAATATATCCTGAACAGAACACCAATAGCTTATGCTCTAAGATCAAGAATTGAAAAATGGGACCTCATAAAATTGCAAAAGTTCTGTAAGGCAAAGGACACTGTCAATAGGACAAAATGGCAACCAACAGGTTGGGAAAAGATCTTTGCCAACCCTACATCCAATAGAGGGCTAATATCCAATATATACAAAGAACTCAAGAAGTTAGACTCCAGAGAATGAAATACCCTATTAAAAATGAGGTACAGAGCTAAACAAAGAATTCCTCAACTGAGGAATACCGAATGGCTGAGAAGCACCTAAAAAAATGTTCAACATCCTTAGCCATCAGGAAAATGCAAATCAAAACAACCCTGAGATTCCACCTCATACCAGTCAGAATGGCTAAGATAAAAAAACTCAGGTAACAGCAGATGCTGGTAAGGATGTGGAGAAAGAGGAACACTCCTCCATTGCTGGTGGGATTGCAAACTGGTACAACCACTCTGGAAATCAATTTAGCAGTTCCTCAGAAAATTGGACACACTACTACCCAGTTATAACACTCCTGGACATATACCCAGAAGATGGTCCAACATGTAATAAGGACACATGCTCCACTATGTTCATAGCAGCCTTATTTATAATAGTCAGAAACTGGAAACAAGCCAGATGTCTCTCAACAAAGGAAAGGATACAGAAAATGGTGTACATTTACACAATGGAGTACTACTCAGCTATTAAAAACAATGAATTTATGAAATTCTTAGGCAAATGGATTGATCTGGAGAATATCATCCTGAGTGAGGTAACCCAATCACAAAATAGCATGCATGGTATGCACTCACTGATGAGTGGATATTAGCCCAGAAGCTCGGAATACCCAAGATACAATTCACAGACCACAAGAAGCTCAAGAAGAAGGAAGACCATAGTGTGGATACTTTGGTCCTTATTAGAAGAGGAAACAAAATACACATGGGAGGAGATACAGAGACAAAGATTAGAGCAGAAACTGTAGGAGAGGTCATCCAGTGACTGTCCCACCTGGGGATCCATCCCATATACAGTCACTAAACACAGACACTATTGTGGATGCCAACAAGTATTTGCTGACAGGAGTGTGATATAGCTGTCTCCTGAGAGCCTCTGCCAGTGCCTGACAAATACAGAAGTGGAGGCTCACAGCCATCCATTGGGTTGAGTACAAGGTCCCCAATGAAGGAACTAGAGAAAGGACCCAAGGAGCTGAAGGGGTTTGCAGCTCCATAGAAAGAATAACAATATGAACCAACCAGTATCTCCAGAGCTCCCAGATACTAAACCACCAACCAAAGAGTACACATGGAGGGACCCATTGCTCAGCTGCATATATAGCAGAGGATGGACTTGTGGAACATCAATAAGAGGAGAGGCTCTTGGTCTTGTGAAGTCTCTATGCTCTAGAATAGAGAAATGTCAGGACTCTGAAATAAGAGTATATGGGTTAGTGAGCATAGGGAGGGGCAATCAGATAGGGGGAGGTTTCAGAGGGGAAATGAGGAGAGGGGATAAAATTCTAAATGTAAGTAAAGAAAATAATTAAAAATAAAGGATTTGTGTGAATAGTTTTGAGGATTTTGTAGTCAGCAAGATCTATTGGTTATGTAAAATACATTATTTTCCATGTCTCAACCAGTCTCAGAAGTGTTCTTAAGTAGCAGGATCAGCACATATATTACCTATCTTGTTGATCTTGTCATTCTCCCTCTTTTTATCTATAGTCAAGATCTTTAGGGATCTTACCTGGTCAACTCTTATTTTCAATAGTTTGGATGGAAGATATAGATTTTTGTTCTTATTGGAATAAATGTAAAATCTCCTCCTCAAGAAAAGTTACAACGCTTACTCTATTAGTGCTGGCTGATTATTTACATGATACAGCTGTCATCTTGAATGATTTATCAAAGAAAATATACTAGATTCAAAGTCCTATGTCATAGCACTTGAATGTTCTAACACACTTGGGCTCTTTCCTTCTGTTTGTCTACTCTAACTCCAACGTAATAGTTTGTGTTTTATGTTATAATATTTTATTATTATCTTTTAGAAGTTTGTTCTTTTCTAGTAGGACATAGAAAAAGAGTAGATTCAGAGGGAAGAAGAAGCAGTGAGGAACTGGGACAAGTAGAGGGAGGGAAACCCATAATTAGTATATATTATGTGAGGACAAATAAAATCTATTTTCAATTAAAAGATATATATATATACATATATATATATACATATAATCTCTATATTTATTTATATCTATCAATATCTATATTATATATACATATATATGTGTGTATATATATATATACACAGAGAAAGGACAGAGAGAGAGAGAGGGAAAGAGAAAGAGAGAGAATTTCAAGAAGGTGAGGTGAACCAGTGGATCTCACCTTTTCAGGCCATGAATCTCTCCCTGGGGGGAGAGTGATCATTACTAAATTGTGGTTATCCACATTAACCCAACCACAGTATCATTCAGGGACCAAGAATGACCCTGAGCATATTTCTGTGAATATCTTTTTTACAGTGCTGTTATAGAACTCAGAGCCCTGAACTAGGCAAGCATTCTATCACTGAGTTATATTCCCAGGCTTGTGCACTCACTACTGATCCAAAGGAAGAAAATTTGGTACACTTTTCATTTTATGCAACTGTACAACCACTGTGGAAGGTATCCCAGTAAAATCTTCATGTTTAGCTGAAGAAGATGAGGAATAGACAAATCAAGTGATGCTTGTCTTACATGAACCTAGACAAGGAGTCAGAAGAGAGTGAAGTACTGTGACATGGGAAGCAACTTATCAACTATGTAAATGACAGTTTCTGTCTTCTGCAAATGTTATAGAGCAGAAAATTGTACCCACCCAGCCTTAGCTACATTCAATCTGTCCACTTATCTGCTCTCAGGGGGGAAAACCAGTAGAGGGCCAGCCTCAGAAATTTACCCCAGTCTATGCAACTTACAGGACAAAAATGACATGGCCAGCTTCTCTTTTTCAATCAGACCATGGGAATCAGACTCCTGTGAACTTTATTTATTGGATTTGTCAGACATCAAGATAAATAAGACTTGTTTTGCAAATATTAGAAAGGTCAAATGGTGATTGTTATTGAAATATTTATGGCTATCCCCATCAATCCTTAAGAGCCTTTGTTTTGTGCTTCCTTTCCTCATCTCTCTATTTACATGAGATTCATAATGCAGGGGCCTTATGTATAGATGGCAACTTAATGACTGAATTAAAATAGTTGGAGTGGACTGTGGTTTTAGTCAATGGAAGAACATCTGCCTAGCATGCTTTAGATCCTGGGTTACAATGCAGCACCACACCAATAAATAAGCAGTGGCACACACCATGCATTTGACTTTATAGTAAAATAAACAAATAAACAGAATAATGCAGAGGAGAGGTAATAGGTAAGGACACATATAAGGCTTATTATAATGTAGCTATTATTGTGTCCCAGTTTTACCCTGTACTGATTTCTGTTCTCTTTTGAGAGTTTGATGATGCAAACTTCTTTGCCAAGTACAGCCCTGGTTAGCGCCTGCTATCACAGTGTAATTACTAAAAGCATCTATCCTTTCTCTCTCAAAGCTGCCTTGGTTTAGATGATAAATTATATACTTACTTTATCTCCAAAGCTCCTTTCAACTCAAGTGTTCTTTGATGTTGCCTAGAGATGAGATGTGGAATCATTTGTCTGAGAGATGGGCATTGAAATTCTAGCTTTTTCCTTTGAGCAGTGATGAGAGATGAAGGTATTGAGTGTGATGTGGCCCAGATCATGAAGGTCTGATATTCAAAGTCTTAATTTTATCCTGAAGCTTATGGGGAAAGTTTCATCACAGAAAACACTGAGATAACCCCTTAGCTACATTATGGACAATGAATTTTAAGAGATTTCTGGAGACAGCAAACCCACTAAAAGATTGTTATACAGTGTTTCAGATGATAGAAAATTGTTGTAATGTTTAGCAAAGAAGATGAAATAATAAGCTAAAAGAAATTCAGGTGGCAACAGCTGAGAGAGTAACTTCATTTGGAGAATAAAGGAGAAGTACGAGTCCAGAAGATTTTCTTTTCCCATCAAATTCTTATCTGATAGAATGGACAGATGTTCAGATATAAAAGAACATGAGAGTACTGGGTTCTGATCTGGTTGTACTGATTTAGAAGCAATTAGCACATTGGATGACCCTAGAATAGATCTAAAATATGAAATAAGCAATTCTGAACTACTAAAAGAACTTTACTGTCCCTAGCTTTTAAGGAAAGAAAATATGAGAGTGAGAGAGAGAGAGAGAGAGAGAGTGAGAGAGAGAGAGAGAGAGAGAGAGAGACAGAGAGACAGAGAGACAGAGAGACAGAGAGAGATATCATTTAGTAATGAGTCACTAAAAAGTACAGTAAATTCATAGAGGTGATACTATATAACCATAAAAACAATTATTTGATTTCCAGGGGATCCAGACTCTTACCCAACTCAGTAGAGCTTAAATATTTTGATATGGTACTTATTCAAAGCAGTAGACAGCTGGGTGGTGGTGGAGCACACCTTTAATCCCAGCACTTGGGGCAGAGGCAGGTCGATTTCTGAGTTCGAAGCCAGCCTGGTATACAGAGTGAGTTCCAGGACAGCCAGGGCTACACAGAGAAACCCTGTCTCAACGAACAAAAAAACAAAAACAAAAACAAACAACAAACAAACAAACAAACAAAAAAGCAGTAGACAGTTTTAAATATCCTTTGTGTCTGTCAACCACCCTCTTCTCTCATCTGTTACTCCACTTGTAACTTTCTACTCTTGGTTGTCTCCTTTCCATTTTCATTTCACACTTTCCCATACTCCCCTCTCCTTCCCTCAACACCTAACCCTCCCTCTCATCATCAGTGTAGTATCATGACTTATATGCAATTTCACACCACTCACATAAATACAAATATATAAACATTATATATGTATGAGAAAGAACACACAGTATTTGTCTTGCTGTGGCTGATTTAGCTTGCTGAAGACAATGAATGACAACAGGTGAAGTTGTAGTACATGATAGCTTTGGCTCGCGGCGGCGCGTCCACAGACACCAGATACAAGCAGCTCTGTGTTTTTGGAAGTTTAATTAGGAGGGCGGGGGGAGTGAGGACTGTGGCACGTGAAGGGAGAGAGAGGGGAGAGAGGGAAGAGAGAGAGGAAGATGGAGGAAAGTACCCATATATATATATATATATGTCCTGACGTAGCAGTCCAGGTAAAGGTGGGAGCTGAACCCAATGAATTCTGGGAATATCCGTTGTCTTGACGACAGGTCTGTGGGCCCGCCCACATCTGCCGTGCTGGGTGCTAACAGTACAGCCATTATAGAATTCAGTGTGGTTGCTGTTTAAAAAACTCAAAGAAGACTTACAATGTGGTTCAGCTATTCCACTTCTAGATTCATACTCAGACTCTATATTGTCAGAGAGCCAATTGCACATCCACATGTATTGCCACTCTGTTTACAATAATTAGGAGAGAGAATCATTCCCAGAGACTATCAATAAATAAATGGATAATGAAACTGTAGATGTATACACAATGGAATTTGATTCAGCTATAGAGAAAAATAAAATGATTAAGTGTTTATGAAAAAAGATTGAGCAGAAATTTATCATATTAAGTGAATAGCTAAGTACTTCTTAGCTAAAAGGATGTTATTGTTGTTGTTTTATGCTGTTGTTTGAGAACTATTGTCTTACCCAATATCAGCACGTTGTACCCATCAATATCACTGCTGGTTTTATAAAATTATGTGTCTGGCTCAGGGAGGTAGACATGCTTTCCAGTATTCTACATCTATCTCAAAATCACAAATTTTACTATTGACAACACAGACTGTCAGTTATTTTGATTGAAGAATTAGATTCACTGTGTTTATTTTCAGCAAAATAACTGCCAAATACACAGCCTCAACAACTGTTGTTTATCTGTCATCTGCTGTTCCAAGTGAAAATTATGTTTCAGGAACCAAGCACCTAATTCAGAGGCTTGACACTCATTTCTGCTAGTGTTTACTCTGCTACCAGATAGAACCTTTTAATGTGCACTTCACATTGTGCCGCATACAATACCAAAACCATATGTATTCATGGTTTGAGGCTTTAGTCAATTGATAATTGTAATACCCCTTCAATGACAACAGTGAAATGGCTTTATTTTGTAAAAACTATGGGTATGCTGTCGGGAAAGATTGTGGCACACACTGGTAACACCATTTTGGTTTGTGATAGGTACAAGCTATTTTGACACCTTAAATTCTGCCCAATTATTGTAAATGTCACTATATCAAAAAGAACCAATAATATCTTGGTGTTAGTTTGAAAGCTATTTGGGTTGCCTTGATGTCTTGGTGTTCAGACTGTAGGATTGTGCAAATGTTTCTGCTACTTTAAGTTGCACAGGTTTACTAAACTCATGCTGTAGATAGGGTAGGGGAGGTTCACAAAACCTCTAAGGCCTGCTATTGAGAAGAATTTCAGGATTAATATTGTATAGATTAATGTTTTTTAATCTTAACTAAGCATATGCCTCTGTGAAGTAATGTACAGATAGAATATAATCTTTCTTCCTCAGTTGGATTCATTTCTTCTACCTCAATGGGAAATGCTTACATGTATAAAGGCATTAATTACAGTTGTCACCAAACCTGTTGGAGCGTATCCAATTTCTCTGACTAGGAACTAAATGTATTTCCCCCTTTTGAGTAGTGGATCTAGCATGTAAAACAATTTGGCATGTCATTTAGAACAACTTGGGAGAGGGGGAAAAACACATCTCAAGTACGGGATAGTGAAAAACTTTATGCCCTCTGGCAATGCTACACGTAAGTCAGAAAAATGGTTCAACATTTTAAGACCTTACTTTACAGCAATTTGAATAGAGTTATGTGAAATAATTTCTTCCATTATAGGACATATGGGATGTCCTACTGAAGTAGTATGCATGCTAAAATTAAGAAGTATACAAAAATGGAATTTACCAAGAATCTTCTCTATGTTTTTCTAGGTCAGAAATATTACTGTTTGTTTTACATTACACAGAAGCCCTTCAAAACCCTTTACGCCAACAGTATTCACTCTTAAAGAGCATTAACCAAGTCTAATACTATTAACTATACTAAAACTGGTTGCAACTGCATTGAAAAATTGGCAACAGATACGAGTTCTGACTTCTTCAATTAATGTTTCATGGG
Organism: Mastomys coucha; assembly: GCF_008632895.1. NCBI lineage: Eukaryota > Metazoa > Chordata > Mammalia > Rodentia > Muridae > Mastomys > Mastomys coucha. The sequence continues at coordinate 83,865,142 of NW_022196913.1, forward strand.
TAAGATCACATTCCTTAAGAAGTATGACTTCCTCTTATATTCAAATATTTGCTCATTAGCTTTGGATTCCGTATGTGGTATTCTATTCCAAAAACACTTTTAATTTATAAAGCACTTTACAAATGTGCCTGTAAAGAAACTGAAGCTGTTAATTCAGATAATCTTTCCATTGTCTCATGGGTGTCTGTCTGCCTGTCTGACTATCTATCCATCCATCCATGCATCCACCTATCCATGCATCCATCCATCCACCCTCCTATCTATCTATCTATCTATCTATCTATCTATCTATCTATCTATCTATCTATCTATCTATCATCTATCTATCATCAGTTGATTGACCAATCTACCTATATTAGTTGTGTTGCAGGAAATATTAAAAGATGAACCCACCAACTCGCTGTGCTCCTGCTTCTCTCAGCCTGCCAACTCTCCTGAAGGACTGGCAGGCTTCCTGTGCTCCTGGTGCCATCAACTCTCTCCAACAACCCCCCCCCCCAGCATCTGGTTTGCTTGTCCCTGGAGCCATTAATTCCCTCTCTGCCATCAGTGGTCCCACATTCCAGTAACTAAGTATCAAAACTCTTGAAGCTTATAATTAACCAATAAGATTTTTGGTATCAATAAATGCTCAGTTTACAAGATGCCAATACAATAATTTCAGAACCAACTGAGATACAGACTTTATCCCAATTATTCTAACCTTAAGATAGAAATACCTATTTCTCTAACTGTTAATACTTACCATGGTGCCTGGGCCCCAGGTTCTGTGTAACTAATGAGAAAAGCTAACTGTTCTGAATAACTGAGGATAAGCTAGAGAACTTCCACTGTCAGAACACAATAATTGGAACATATTTACTGCTGTTCTCAAGTCACAATTCCTTTATTTTCTAGAAAACAGTTGTGATCAATGAATATTCAAAGAGATGCATGTAAGCATAGGCCTTCAGTTAAAATGAATTATATCTTGAAAAGTACCTATTAGTCAAGTATTTAAAAAGTGAATGTTCATGTAGGCATTTTGATCAAACTTTTACTTTTAAATATATTTTATTGAATTCATTTATATAATTTAATATTTTCTAAAGTCTAGTTTACATGCATTCTAAGCTATCTCCCTACATGGACTATTATAATATTGCCTTGTTTTTGAGAACTACTTTTCTGCACTAGGAGTAGCTCATTTGTAAATCCTTAGTATCTGTAAGGCTCTGGACTCAATTGTCAGCAGCACAAAATGAATAAATCAGGGATCCCTTTCTAATCAAGTCAAGATGATTTTGAGCTATGTTTGTGTTAGACCTCTTATGCTTTATTTATTCATTCTTCATTTCTTTTTTCTGTATTAACTATACTTTAATTATACTTTATTTAGCCAGGTGAGCTTATTATTAGTCAGGGAACTTCTTATTTTTACTTTACTTATCTAGAGAAAGAACAGTAATTTTGCTAAATCAATATATCAAAGAATTGTGTAGCAGCTCTTATTTTAAAGGTCATGTCAGGAGTTTATTCTCCTAGCTATGACTATTTGGTTTAGTTTTTAGTGATTTTGTGATCATCTTAGACTTCTGTAGTTATATTTATATAATTGAATGGGTACCATTAAACTGATAAATTGCAATAAATCAACAAATCTGCAGATATGTTCATCTGCGGAGGACTGAGGACGGTCTTTTAATGAAGTTAGAATGGAGTGAACTAAAGGTCAGAGGCAGAAATGATGGAAAAGGAACAAAGATGGGAAATTCACTTAATTTGATGAAGTATATGTGATTTAAAACAGTATAATTATTTCACAAGAGATTCTTTAACCTCAGTGTTTCTTATCTTTCCCACTTGGTTATGAAGCATTTATAGTCAATCTGTGATTGAGCACTTGGGTCCTCAATTAAGCAGAACACAGAAATTTAAATTGCAAGCTTTGATGATTTCATTCTCCCACTGAAAAATGAACACCCACATACATATGCACTGGAGAATTTCTTTCCCAAATATTTATCTGTTTTTCCTGGGGTATAAGGGAATAAAAATAAAATGCTATAAACATAAGATATGAAAACATTAGTAATAAGAAAACAGTGTTTGGAGTATATTGGAAAAATCAATGTAGTTTATAAGGTAACTTCTTGAGGTGCATTTGCTTCATAAGCAGCAACAACAACAACAAAAACAAGTGTCTTCCACATTGTATGACCTCTACTTAGAACTCTGTTGGGAATTTAAATGTATTTTTCATATCATACAAACCTTGCATACTTTGGGACACTCAGCAGTCATTAAAAGCAATTATAGAAAACATTATCCAGAACAAGAGAACCTGTGGAAGGCAAGAATCAGCAAAGCTGGTTTTCCCTTTCAACTATTCAGTACTAGTATTGAGAGATATAAGAACAAGATTTATTTTTATAGTTATAACTGAATCAAGGGCATGAAATTTAAACTATGGCCACATGTTTTAGCTATTTGTTAAAAAAGAAAATGAGAGAAAAAAATTACTTTGTTTCAGCTTGCCCCTGAAAACACTTCACATTCATAAACTGTCACCTTGGTATATATTGATGATTTATTTGAACATAATTCAATCTAGGGTCAGGATACTAACAAGAATCTGTTTTAAATGAATACTGTAAAATGGTTTTTTTCAAAAGAACCTTTTTTTTTATAATTCATGATGTGAAAAAGAATTCTAATTCTTTACTCATGTGAAAAGACTGTAATAAACATAGAACCCATTAGAAGAGAAAATAGCACTTTCTCAGTTTATAACACAATTATTAAATTTTAGATTTAAAATACAAAAGTTCTGTAACATTGTATAAATAATTTAGAATCAGAAACATTGTATCCTAGCTGATTTTGTCTGTCAACTTGACACAAGCTAGAGTCATCAGAGAGAAAAAAAAAAAAACCTTAGTTGAGAAAATGCCTCCAGGAGATCAAGCTATAAGGCGTCTTCTCTATTAGTGATCAATGAAGGAAGGCCCAGTCCATTGTGGGTGGTGACATCCCTGGGATCTGTAAGAAAGAAGGCTGAGGTAGCCAGGGGAAGCAAACCAGTAAGCATCATGGCCCTCTGGATCTGCTCCTCCCTCCAGGTTCCAGCCCTGCTTGAGTTTCTGTCCTTACTTCCTCCAAAGATGTGAACATATACCCAAAATAAACCCTTCCTCCCCAACTTGCTTTTTGATCATGATGTTTTGGTTCCACAATAGAAACTCTGACTAAGACACATGATTAAGAGACAAACAAAATATACTGAACATTCACGCTACTTGTATTATATGTTCAATATTGCTTATTCTGAAAAATATATCAGTTGAGATTTTTTTAAAGATCAAGACTTAGAGTTTCACTAACTTATCCAAAGTAATACTAATCGAAAGTTAATATGTACCTCTTGTCCGATCTAAAGTGCAAATTTCTGGGTGTTTTTGCTTTTTGTTTTTTGCTTTGTTTTGAGACTCAATTGCTTTTCTAGAAACTGTCTTATGAGAGGATGTTTTTTCTGAAGTAGACATGTTGGAGGATGTTTGCTGAGAACAGACATGGTGTTTTTCTGGAAGCTGCCTGGCAAAAGGACATGTGATAATTTGCTAGAGGAGACACTTAAGAGAATATGTGAAGTCTGGGAATGATATATATATATATATATATATATATATATATATATATATATCCCCAAAACTACTTCTAAACAGGTCCACATCCTCCTTTGCCCTACTAACCTTTCGTTTCCATTACCTCTGGTGGGTGTTGGGTTAGAAAGGAGGTTAAAGCATTTAGGTATACTTACTAAAGTAGATTTTGAAAATATAAGCCTATAGCAGTACTTTTCCCCTATCCTTGGGTCTCATTCTATAATTCTAAATTTAACCTATAACCCAATGCACTGATATTTGTCATCAAGTCTGTTGAATACTGTCTTTACCTTAATCAATCATAGAAGGCAGTCTTGGTTCACAATGAGGAGGTAAACAGAATCATCACTTAATTAGTTATTCCTAGAAGCAGCTAAGAAGAAATGGTGCATAAATTTTCTAAGGATCAACAGCCACATGCATGGCTACTTTATGTAAACAGAACAATAATGTAAGATGTGCTTATACTTGGGTGCATAATTTCAGAAACTCTTTTTATTGCTTTATGGAAAGAAGGATGACTTTATGTGTGGGTAGAAAATATAGCATGGATTCTTATTTGGAATCAATTATACCAAATATACTTAGAATCCCTGGCTATGTCTCTATAGAATACTTCAAGTTGTTGAGTTTATTGGGATAGCTATATGGTGGGAGATAACAAACACCAAGGTATGTACAAGATTATAACTTTTAACAAACTCATAATCATCACATAATTTCATCAATGGTGAAGCACAGGGCTATTAAATGAGTCAATATGTGACAGAGAACTGAGAAGTATCTAATGAATCTTGGTTGCTGTAGGAGAAATGATTTCTGAAAGGGACAAACAATAACTTATGAGGCTGCTTAGTTTCTGTCCTACAAAAAGGTAGGTCAACCATAAGGAAACATCTTTCTGTCCTTTTAATGCTCTTTTCTGTGATGAAAAGCATGGTATATTCCAACTATAAGTGAAATCTTCTTCTTGACTTTAAAGTTTCTTTCATTCAGTTTTATCTTGTAGAGGTAGAGAGAACTAGACCTGTTGTTATGGGTCTCATTTCCCATTGAATTACAATTGAATTATAATCTTTACAGTGAACGACAGATTCTGAGATGTTTTGTAAAGATGAGATGTAAACATAAAAATAACAACAGGATTATTAATAATGACAGTTATACTTGAGAAAAGGATAAAATGGTCTTCAACAATGTTTAGAGAGTATAAAAGTAAAATACACTACCTCAATCTACAACTTTCAGTGACAAGAGGCATTATACTTACTCCCATTTTTCAGCTCCACATTTCTTCATTTCACCTTCAGTATCTAGATTTGTCATAAACTTTGGCTGCTTCTTCATGGTAAGACTGGAAGATCCCCCAAAAGGCAATGGAAGTCATATAAAACCTTTGTCTTCACCTTCAGTATCTAAATTTGTCATAAACTTTGGCTGCTTCTTCATGGTAAGACTGGAAGATCCCCCAAAAGGCAATGGAAGTCATATAAAACCTTTGTCTATTAGTTATTTTTCTTGTTGCTGTGATAAAATACTACTCAAAACTTAATGATGGAAAGATTTAGTTTGTCTTGTATTTTAAGATTATACAGCCTATCATGAAAATGGAAGCAGGAGGCAATTGGTCACAATGTGTCCATAGTTGTGAGACAGAGAGAAGAACGTTGTTGCTAAGTTAGTTTTCTGCCACCTGTTTGTTAATCACTTAGTGCCAACCATGTTCATGGTGAGGTGTCCTTCCTTGGCTAAGTTTCTCTGGAAACACTCTCATAGACACACCCAGATGAATGGATGTCTCCTTGGTGATTTCAAATAGCCAAATTGACAATTCATACCTTATACTTGTTAGGGCATTTTTATTTTTTTATGCATCAATTTATGTCCTATCCTGACAGTTTACCAAGTTTAATTAAGTTAAATCACAAAGCTGGAATGTTTATACACTAAGGATCCCTTTATGACTAAATCAAGCTGATGCCAGTAAGTTTTTGACACAGCTATAATAACAAAAAGAAGGGATAGCCACTGAAAAGCTATCTATAAAAGCTTTTCAGCATCATTCATTAGGTTGCCAAAAAGTAATGCTTTGGGAAGGTACACAGCTACATAATATATAATTGCATGAGTAATTTTCCTTTCACTTCATTGAAAACAGTTCTGATGTGGGGTTATTTTACAGTTTTCCTGTTTTCTTCACAAAAACTTCACAAAGACCACTTTTGCAAAAATCAATGACTCCATTCTGGAGTTAGAGAAATCTCCTATTAAAAACTTGGCACTTCTATGTTCCTTAAATGTTATTTACTTATTTATTGTATGTGTGTGTGTGTGTGTGTGTGTGTGTATGTGTGTGTGTGTGTGCATGTGTGTGTGTACATGGTATAAGTGTGGAGACAGAGAACAACTTTTCATCTTCTCTCATTCAATCTAGTTTTTTTAGGCAGGGCATCTATTGCTATTTCCACCAGTGTGGTATGATGTGATATTTTCTCCTAGTCTATTGAATCTATCACCATCTTATTTTAGGAATGTTGCTATTAAAAACCATCAGCTGGTGAATCCAGGTTTCAACACATACTCCAGGTATCATACTCTTCCTTCAGGCTTGCACATAAAAGAATCTCACCTATTGTATGAGCCCCAGCACTGATGCAGTAATTTCAATTTGCCTCCTTTGCTGGCTTGACTTTTGCATCACAGTTGATTTGCTCAGTATCAATGTTGATCACCAGAGAAATGTGTCACTCCAAACTAGAATGTGGGGTTAACCCAGGCTCTTACCCCATTAGGATCAATAAAACTTCCATCATACATTACTGCCAGACAAAAAAATGGAAGTCCTTTAGCTTTGTTAGATGACCAGGGTATTCAGACAGGTATGACCCCAGCTGTAGCAGCAGCCCCTCAGGGGAAATGACTTTCATTAACTGATCAAGTTTACTTCAGTTGACGATGGCATTCAGCTCATGGTATAAAATTATTAGGAACCTGTGTATGTCATGACAAACATCCTATTAAAGAGATGGTTGCTCCATGGGTCTTTCATATGATTTGATTTTCTTCTCTGTTTCTGCTAAGATGGCTGAGATTTATGAGTTATGTGTCTAAATCTTTTTTTTGGGGGGGGGAACCTCATGAAACTGAAAAGCTTCTGTAAGAGTAATGGCATCGTCAATAGGACAAATTAGTAAGGGGAAAATTGGGAAAAAAAATCTTCACTCAACCATATTCAATAAAGGACTAATATCCAAAATATATAAAGAAATCAAGCAGCTAACTTCCGATAAACCCAAACAACCAAATAAAAAAAAATGGGTTCTAGAGCTAAACAGAGAATCCACACAGAGGAATGTTGAATGATTGAGAAGCACCTAAAGGAATGTTCAAAGTCCTTAGTGGTTTATTTTTAATGAACTATTTCTATTTCTTTTTAAGATTATAGTAGAATTACATCATTTTCCCCTTCCCTTATTCCTTGCTCTGTTAAGTCCTTGAATCTTTTTTCCTTAATTGCTGTTATACACATTTATTTACATACTCTATATTATTTATATATTTTTATTTATTGTATAGTTTTACTTGTTTGAGTTTCAAGGGCTGACCATTTGGTTTTTGTAAGATCTTGCTATGCCCTTTCACTGAGGAAGACTGTTTTCCCCACGTCAACATTTCTTAGTTGCTTGTAGTTCTTTGTGTCGAGTTGCAGTCCCCTGCTGTTCAATTTAGCATGTCTATTGTCCTTTTTGTTCAGTTCCTGCTTAGGTAGAAATTAGTTGTTGAGACTTGAACGGTTTAGCATCTGACATTGTTAGGAGACACTATCCTACCTCAAAATCTCTCATCTTCTGGCTCTTACAATCTTTCTACCTCTCTTCAGAGGTTTTATTGTAAACGTATCCCTTGAAACTAGGCTCTGTAACTCTGAATTTTGATTAGCCATGGTTTTCTGTAATGGTCTCTGTTGTGGAATTGAAACATTTCCTTGTTTAGGGGGGAGAGCTATACTTAATATGTGAGTATAACTACAAGTCTTTCAAATTTAGTTAGGAATTATGCTTGTTTACAGAAGTCACTGAATGACTAAACAGTCTGGATTTTGATCCGATAAAGGCAGTGCAAAATGTTGTTTATCCATGCCTTTAGTATCTATTTGTGTGTGTGTGTGTGTGTGTGTGTGTGTGTGTGTGTATGTGTGTGTGTGTGTGTGTGTGTGTGTGTGTAGGATATTTGAACACAAGAAGGTAAGTATATTTTAAAATGGTTTTATTACTAATTTTGGCATCTTTTTCCAATTTTCCTAAGCTGAGATTTTTAAATTATAAAGTTGTTTACTTTACTTGCTTGCCCTTACATTTTACCTGAGACAACTTTTTTGTTGGAAACCAAAAGCACTCTCTGAGCAGTCTCTGGCTTGACCCACTGCTAAGCTCAGCTCTGGAGGAGACACCCGGAGCCAAGAGGCTTGAGAACCAGGATCCTAGTTTAATACCAAGCTGTCCTTAGCTGGAATCTCTCTCAAGGATTCTGCCTTGCTAGACAGGTTTTTCCTCAGAGCCAGCAATAGAAGTCAAG
>NW_022196913.1:83873660-83881268 GCF_008632895.1 Mastomys coucha
ATATATATATATATACATACATATATATACTGGCCACTGGTCATTAATAAACGAGGCTTTGACAAAAGATTTGCAAGGCCTCCTTTTTTCTGCTCATTCTATTCCAGGTCTAGTTCCCCTCCCAATCCACAGGATAACTAGATCCCATGGGTCCGGGATACTTTTTAAAACACATTTAAATCCAATACTTTTGTTTAAAAATATCACCTAATTTTCCAAGTTCACTGTTTATATTTTGGGCTTTCTATTGAAATATAGAATATCATGATTGAGGTTTCTCTCTTTGGGTAACAATGAAATTTATTCCTGTAGTATCCTATAACCTTTAATTTTTTCTTCACTCTTCATCTGAATCATCTTTTTCCTCTATGTTTCTGTTGGTGTTGGTTTTTTTGGAGATTGAAATATTCCCTAAGAAGATATAGTGTTTTTCTTGTGTTTACTATGTTTCTTACTACCTTCATCATTTATGATTTTATAAATAATCAATTTAAGGACATATTGGTTTTTAAAGTTATGTTTTTTTTATTTAGAGATTTTTATTTTTGAGAATTTTGTACATGAGTACTATGTTCACATCATTTCGATTTCCATCTTTCCCTACTCTAGATCCTCCCATACTCTCTATTTCCCACTCAAATTCATGACATCTTCCTTAATCATTATTGTTACACACACACACACACACACACACACACACACAAGCACTCACACGATGTACATTTCATATTGTTCTTATGCATATGTATGTATGTATGTATGTATGTATGTATGTATGTATATGTGTGTGTGTGTGTGTATATATATAATCCTGACCACTTGGATTAGATAACATATCGTGTATTTTGTCCCTGAAACAAATTGATTTTCTCTCTCTCAGAATGTATTTATTATCAATAGTTCTTTATCCAGGGATAAGGCCTTGTGTGTTTGCTCCATAAACATTGAAATGTTGACAGGCATTGTCATTATGCAGTTCTCATTTAGGCAACCATATGTCTAAGATTTTATGCGTGTCTGGAAGACACTATCTCACAGCAGTCTTTTTGTTCTTCTAGTCCTGACAACCTTTCTTCTACCTAGTTCATGTTGTTCCTTGAGCCAAAATTATTCTGGCTTCTTCCCACTGAATAACTGAAAGGGCCATGTCAAAATTTTAGACACTGCCTTCAGAAGTAGCACCTATCCAAATATATTACCTTCTACACACTGTTTTTGTTACTGGGAAAGCAATTATCACATACTTCTAAGATTATACTATTATTCTATTATTTTACAGATCTTGCTGTGACTTTATATCAAAATAGCTTTACTGAATCTTTAGATTACTGGAATCTCAATGACTTTTTCCTGTATGTTTTTAAGTATGTTTGTAAGACCCTGATGAACCTTAGCTTACCGGAGAACCCCTTGGTGAATCTCATGGAACCTGATCAATGCAAAGAACATGAGGATTTTTATTTCAGTGCACTGAGGCTGCCCCTGATCCTCAGGAAAGGATGCAACCCTGCACAACTTGTTCAGTGAGCTTTTATACAATGTTCAGGACAGCAGCCATTAGACACAATGTGATTGGTAGAACAGTGTGACTTTTTAAACTGATTGGTCTTTAGGGAAAGAGGTGGCAAGGACTTCCCTTGTCTGAAGATGGACAAAGGTCCACCCTGTGGAATGTGCAGCCACTTGCAGATAGTCTCTCACCCTGGGATCTGAGGAATGTTAATTAGCCTTTTCCTTCCATAGAGTTCCCCTGCCTTCCTAAAATTCCTGAGCTTATCTTATTAAGGAAATTCCTGGCCTCCTGGTGTTTTTCTGAGATGTCTCTGATTACTCAGATTTTACAGGTTCACTGTCACTCAAAACTGCTCAAACTTTATAACAACCATTAATGCTCATTATATATCAGAATCTTTTCTAAATGTTTTATAAAAATTATATAATTACCCATACAATGGTTTAGGGTGATTGATTATATTAATATATGACTTTATAGTTAAAGGAGTTTACAGAAAGAGAGGTGAAGCAAGTTGTTCATACAATCTTACTGGCCAAAGGGAGTACATCTAAACCCTACTCCAGCCATTAAACACCTTCCTGCTCTTCCTCTTCCTCCTCCTGCTCCTTCTCCTCCTTCTTTTGTCATGGTATTTATTTTAGCAACAGAAAGCAAACTAGAACACAGCTCCCTTTTTTTCCCCCTAACTCTTGGAATGTGAAGCAACTTTCAGCCACAAACTTTAATATTTCTATTATTTTCCTTCAAACTCTATTATTGTTCTCTTCAAAGTGATATGGTATGAGAACTATGATATAGTTTTGGGTAACTATTGCTCACCCTACCACAAATTATTTTTTTACATTCTGGTATAGCGCTTCATTTTTAACCTATTTCTCATTTTGGAGGACATGTATTCTACTATGTTTTAGTCTTCCTTTGACATTTTAAACTCCTTCTTCTCCAAGGTCTACTCAAACTATTTAACTGTTTTTATAGGGATTATTACCTGTACCATTTACCTGATGAATAATCACAACTATTTCCTGACTTCTTCTGTAGAGCCCTTTTCTCTATTTTGCTGTCTTATGTACTTTGTGTGTTATTCTTCTAAAAAGTATATAGGTAAAAGGATTCATAGGTTATTCTATTTAGCAAACATGAAACAAACATCTGGAAATGGTGTGTATGTGTGTGTGTGTGTGTGTGTGTGTGTGTATGTGCGTATGTGTGTGTGAATCCCTATAAGAAAAAAATCAAAGACTGTTATTGGACAAGACATAAATCTAAGATTGAAGTTCCACACTACCAAGTAATTGGCACATTAATTTATTGTAGTTTATATAAAAAGCCATGTATTGCAATGGTATAAATTGAAGTTGGCTGTCTCCATTCTTAAGATTTTTCTGTTCACCAGAAACTGCTCTGATTGTCATTTTCATTATACTGTACATTTAAGTCATTTAAGTCAAAGTCAAATACAATGAAAAGGAAAGCAATACTGTATTTTGTCAACATGGAAAATCATTTAAATTAACCTTCCCCAGAATATAACATCAAGCTTCATCCAGTGGCCTTTAGAACATTGATTGTCTAATCATTTGCCGTGACCTTTCATTAAAGGTTTCTGCCTCTGTATATTCTTCAGGGCAGGACTGGGAGGGGGGGACTGCAATTGGGATACAATGTCAAAAAAGTTTACGGAAAGAAAAAAAATTGCAGCCACAGATACTCCCAACAACTTCTTAGAGTGATTTAAGCAAATACACATACATACATATTTACTTACACACACACACACACACACACACACACACACACACAGAGGGAGGGAGGGAGGGAGAAAGGGAGGGAGGGAGAGAGAGAGAGAGAGAGAAAGAGAGAGAGAGAGAGAGAGACTTATAACTTATACAAAGCCTGTAAGCTGATAAATATTTGCCTTCAAAGTAAGGTTTGAACTTTTCTTTTTTTTAGATGGAAGAATAAATATTTCAGAGTAAATCTTCTAAATTCAAAAAGAAGGAAAAGACAAACATTCATAGGGAACTCCAATTTATGGAAAATCTTTACATGCACTAGAGGTTATAAATCCCAATAAGATTTATTTTCAAATAATTCACATATTATGGGGAAGTAAATATTTATAAAACTATTTAAAACATACTATAGCACTAAAGTTGAAACACACATAATATATAGGCAATTCTCCAGGAAGAGGCAGAAGAGAATAAATATGGGGTCATCTATACGATTCTAGCAAACAGCTATTGATGAAGATGCCAGCATGGTGGAGAACAGGAGCAGGGTGTGAGCAACACTGTTACCATCTTTGACTTAGAGAGTCAGAGGACTGGAACTCAGAAGAAAATGCAGCTTAGGAGTAACTGTCTCACTGTGAGAGGATTCTAAGCATAAATGCTTTCACCTCTCCTCCATCTTTCTCTCTCTTCTGCCATTCTTGTTCTTTCACCTTGCTGCTTCAGAAGCCAGTTTTTGTTTGAGATGGGGGTGTGTACAGGCACAGAAGAGGGGAAGAGGTGGCCTGTAGAGATACATGGTGATGTTCAATGCATATGCTGCAAAATTGTGAAGGGATAAGTGAGAACCCTGTCCTAAGTGATAGGAGAAATGTCTGCTCTCTAGATGATGCTTAAGTTGAAACTATAATGATGTGTTGTATTTTAACTTGAATAAAAGAAACACATCAGAATGTCATACAAAAGGAACCACATAAGAAAAGACTTTTCCATAAATTGGAGGATTGAGACTCTGTGATGCTGTTATCAAAATTCTAATGTGTATATAAACAATTAGATGGAAATTTGTCAATTTGGAGTTTTAGTACTGTAGGAATGATAGAATTCAAATATATATTAAGTATATAACACAATGCAAGGGTCTTCCAATTGATATGAATATAATACAGTAATCTTTTACAAGACACGAAGTAAAGCAAAATTTACATCATTTTTATATAAGATCCACTGTATTCACTGTTTTCTTTCATTTTGAATTGAGAAATCATTTGCAACCATCCTTTAAGGTTCATTGTAAATATCTCTTTTCATCTGATTTTCTAACCTTAACCATTTCTTGTTTGAGGAAGAAGGATATCTTGGAGGATTTCATTCATGACTGAGAGAAAGAGGATGGTAAAGATTAAGAGGGGGAAGGGGCAGAATGAGGAGGGTTTATAGGTAGAACTGGAGAGCTAGGCAGAAGAAGCCACATGGCTTAGAGCACAAGATCCTGGGCTTAGGCCAATATAAACTTTGAGATCAAATTAAGAATCATTTAACAACCCATTTGATCTTGTTTTTATTTCCTAAAAAGGAAAATGAATATAATAATAAAATGTGTTAGGTGTTGTGAAATGTAAACTGGCATCATTTGTGAGGTCCGAGAACACCGAACACATTCACAGTCCACTATCCACCCTTCCCTTTGCGTCACAGCATTGCATGAACTCATATATTAGGAATTTAGTCAGTTCTTGCTATCTGATGTTAAGGAACTGGCTCTCAGCTTTTAAGATTTAATTCAAGCTCATTAAATGAGGATAAGCATTAGAAAAAGGTGTCTGAATTTGAAGCAAATTTTAATTATCTGTAGCTGCTTGTATTCTAATGTTAATTGGGCCCCCCAAAATGTTTGCAGGAGAGGGTCTCCACTTAGCTTCTGGGAACTTGCCCACCTGGGGAGAAGAGAAGAGGGGAATGAGAAAGGACTGACAAAGGAAGAGGAGGAGGAAGCCATAATGGACCAGAACCATGTGGCTAGGAGAAGCTGCAAGTAGCAAGGGGTCCTATAGCTGGACATTAAGTTAGAATAGTGTTAGATCTGTTCAATCTAGGCATGTAGGATATAATTATAATAACTGGATAATTTTTTTTTAAAGTATGGGCTTACCATGGTTGATAATTCCTGCAACAGTAGCTACCCTAGGCTGTCAGCTGTAGTAATGCATTTAATTTTAAAAGTTAAATTCAATGAAAATAAATGTCAGTATCAAAAGTCAAATACTTTGTATGAAAATAGCAAGCAATAGGCTATCATTCCCACCTGCTTATGCTACCGGAAAAAAGGGCACAACGTTTTTTGAAAGAATGAATGTAACAACTAAAAACATCATTAAACTAAAATGCGTCTCATAGAATAAAGGCATCAAAGGGGTCTAAGTAGGGCATTTCAATGGTGTGTCTCACAGTTTGTCATGTTATCAAGGATTATGTCATTATATCACAACAATTGCATTTTGTTTACTAGATACTTTACAATGCATTCTTATAGCCAAAGGTATTTTGGGTAACAGATCTAAAATTTGATGTTGAAAGCCCATCATTTAATGATGCATTTAAAGATGGCTACTTTTTGATAGTTTTGCTGCAGAGACAAATTAATTGAAAGTGCTGATAATAGTTATCCTTTGAAGTGACAACTTTTTAAGTATGCTGTTTTAAATTTTAATCTTGTGTAATGGAATATCACTATATTTCCTTTTGAAAATATAGTCTGTATTAAAATGAAAGATGGATAATCTTGTTTGATCATTATTCTTCCTTTAACCAAAGAATGAAATCCAGATACCTTTAACTTAAAAAATTATTGAGATATTGGATGAAACTAAAAATTGAATTCTATCATCTCTGACCTTATGATTCATGATCATAAAAGAGTCCACATAGAGATTCACAAGGTATCAGTGCTTCTGTTTTGTAAATCCAAGTTTGTAAGAATCAGGAAAACAGATGTGGTAGGGAAACTTTCATTTGTTTGGATTTTTTTCTTAACAACACACTTAATTCCCTTGTTCGTGTCCTTTGGAGCGCCTTAAATTTATTTAGGAATTCATAATTTGAAAAGAAAAAGTCGACCTAAATTGACATTTGAAGCTGGCTTTATTCTGACAAGAGGAGAAACTGACGGCAGCGGAGCTTAGTCCTGCTATTTATTACATGGTGAGTGTTGTCATTCTGGTCAAAGTCTTATTTTTGAAATTAAATGCTGCTTTAAGCTTCACAGCTCACCAGACCCCCTTTCCCCTGTGAAAGAAAGAGGACAATTACAACCTGTTATTAAAGCCGTGTAAGTGTCTGCATCAATCCAGCCTTTTAGTGTGAGTGACACAGGTCAAAGACCCTAGTGGCATATGTGTGCCAGTGGTGTCTGTTTCTTGGTTAAACTGTCCTAGATAAGGCATGAAAGGAGTAACCCAGATGCAATAGACTATGACAAAACTCTCAAGTCACACAAGCAGCTCATTCCATAATTTGAGTCTGTCATCTGAGATGGTCCTTGATGTTTCTTTCATGAGGACCCTCTGATATCAATGCAGCCTGTAAGCCTTTGAGAATTAGAGTATTAGGATTTGAGCTATTCAGGATCCAGGAAGATGTGTGTGGAAGATGAAACACTTCAATTTCACAAGATTCAGAAGCTGGGCTCATAAACAGAACAGGTGCAGATCAGGATGAGATGAATAAATGGCCTGGTAAAGAGAGAGAGAAGTATCAGCACCCCTGGCTGTCTCGACAGCTTGCTTTTAAGATGTCTGACAACACTTTTTAATGCACCAGTTCTAATTTCCTATGGCTATTACTCTGTACTTTTATTGGTTAACTATTTACAAGTTTTACGTTGAGAATACAGAGTGATTTGCTACTGAACAATGAAACTATAACTATTTTTTACATAATCTTGTTTGAGGTACTGGCTGAGTTGTAATTCCTAAGCTTTGCTGTGTTGTTTTGTTTAGACAAGGCTTAAGTCTGTGTGCCTGGCTGCTCTATTCTGTGTTCTGTGGAGCATCCCTCCTGTGATGATGAGCATAGTGCAGAAAGCTTTGTTTGTGTTTCTGTTTTCTCTGTTTATTTCCCAACATGCTCTTCAGACCCTTTTTCTATGGTTTTCTTCTTCTGATATTTCTTCACGTTCATCTTTCCTTTTTCCCACAAAGAAGTTTTTTCGTTGTGGGTAAGACATAGAACAGCCAGGGGAATCTGGAAGAGTCCAGAGCAGAGAGAGAAGAAACAAATAGGACATGGAAACAGACAGAACATGGCCAGGAATGATAGAGAAGTAATAATAACCAGAATTCTTTTTTTTTTTTTTTG